>NW_022436941.1:78167257-78225030 GCF_009761245.1 Sapajus apella
GAAACCATCATTCTCAGCAAACTGACAGAAGAGCAGAAGATCAAACACCGCATGTTCTCACTCATAGGTGGGTGTTGAACAATGAGAACACATGGACACAGGGAGGGGAGCACTACACACTGGGGTCAGTTGGGGGGAAATAGGGGAGGGATGGTGGGGGGTGGGGAGCTGGGGAGAGATAGCAAGGGGAGAGATGCCAGATGTAGGTGATGGGGAGGAAGGCAGCAAATCACACTGCCACATGTGTACCTATGCAACAATCTTGCATGTTCTTCACATGTACCCCAAAACCTAAAATGCAATAAAATAAATGGAAAAAAAAGAAAAGAAAAGAATCCCCAATTGATATATCAGGCATTACCAGATGGTTTCTGCTGGAATTCTTTCCTCTCCAATATCATCACCTCCTTTGTGGTGTGCACAGATTTCCAGCAAAGCAATGGGGATGTCCTGGGGCTAGTGGGCCAGGTTTATTATTTTCTATTCAAAGCCAATATTTGCTTTCCAAATCTTGCCCCTTTCTTGCTTTACTCAAGACTTGGTGTGGTAGGGGAGGTTGGGAATGGTGAAAAACAGTGCCTCCTTATATGAAAGGTTGGAGGAAATAAGCGTACAGACTTGACAGTGCTGCTTAAGGGCACACCCCATAAAGAAGTTTCAATATGGTTAACTAGTTTCCAGAGCAGTGCTACAACTGAGACTTGTGCATCCCTGAAGTGATGAGCACAGTATTATAATCATTGAAGAGAATAGATATGGTATAATTTGGAATCAGCCAGTTACTTGTCAGTCTACCTTTGCTGTCTGTAGGATCAGACTCACAAGTGCCTGTGCATTTGGGTAAATGTAAAACCAGATTTCCTATTAGAAAGATGAAAGATAAAATAAGTGTGGAAAGGCTGCTCTGGAAACCAAGTTGCACAGTGGAAGTGAATGGTGTAGAGCTAAACCTACCCAGTGGAAAAAAATATGTAAAAATGGATTCAAGAAATTTCTCAAGAGGTAAAGATATAGAGTAATAAATAGGCAAGAAAATAGGGATAGAAATGGAAAAAGTGGAGAGAGAATGACAATGAGAAAGGGAAAGAGGAAATGCACTTCTGTTTTATAGTACCTGACCAAAGCAGTTTATGAAACAACATAACTAGCTCAGGAGTTAGCCCAGGCTTTCAATTAAAAAGAGATGCATAAGCCCACATACCTCTTTTTCCTTCCCTCAAAATAACCTTGAATTTTAGTTTGGTAGGGTTTTGGTACAGCAGTTATTTGATAACAACACATTGTGCTTTTCAATTAACTTAGATTGTTTAAAAAACAGATAACTGAAAACCATCTGTTTGTGTTTCTGTGTAATGTGTTCTCAGGACAGGGACTAGGAACAAAACATTTTAAATTCTGCTAATGAAACCTCTCATTAATTTAAGGAGTTCTGCAAACTAAGTCTGTGGTATCAGGTAAAAGGGGTGCCAAGAGTTGGGCTTTCTGGGATAAGGGAAAATTAATTTCTTCCTTTGCCATTTGTGGTTGGGTAGAATCTTTTTTTTTCTTCCTGGCAGAGAGTCTTATAATTTAATGTGCATTAACATTATTAGGAATGATTGCTTAAAGTACATATTCTTGAAGTTTATCCCAAGAGACTTTTGATTTAGGATATCTGGGAAGGGCTCCAGGAATTGGCACAGTTAAACAAGCTCCCCAGGTGATTCTGGTGTAAATGGTCTGAAGGCCACACTGTGACTAACACTGCCTTTTAGAATTGGGAGGTAAGTCTGGATTTTGTAGATCAAATATTACTACCAAGAATAAAAGAAATACACAAAACCCCCAAACAACCCAAATGATGCAACAACAAAGCAAATGGCTCAAAGCAAAGCAAATCCCAACCCCCTTAGAGATGCAATATAATTTGTCTCAGCTGCTGAGACAGAAAGAGCCCAACTCTTAGTTGACATGGAAGAATAGGGACAACGTTTACAAGAAACATGGTCAATTTTAGTTATGGACACCAAACCCTGGGCTCTGGAAAGCATTCACAATTTTACTCACTATACTAATCTTCCATATATGGGGTATGCTAGATAAATCTATTTTGCTGACATCCCTTTTACAATAATATACTTAATTTTGTTGGGTATATATTCTGAGTTTTCTAACTCAAGGTTCTAACTTTTCAAAAGGCACCCATCCCCACTGTTTTCCCTTAAGCTTATTAAAGAGCATACTATCACTTTCCTCTTGTTAACAGTAAAATATTGGAAGAATTTAATTATCAGAAAATGGTGGTAGGTCGATGCTTTTGGGGGTGGGTGCAGCAGTCTGAAGAATAAGCATCTTTCTCGAAGATAAGGTTCTACCACTAGAGATGTATGTGATTTCTAGAAAAATCATTTTACCTCATTGCATCTCAGTTTTCTCCTCTGTGAAGCAGAGATAGTGGAAGGTGGATGATTTTTGTGGTCTTCTCTAATGCTAAATAGAATGAGGATGTGCTAAGCCTTTGTTATCTCAGTAAACTTCACCATAGTTCTTCATCTATAAGGACAAAATGTTGTCATTAGAAACAAATTAAAAAGCTTGAAAGTGGCATGAATTCAGGCACTGTAAATAAGTGAAGTGCAGGACTTGAAGGTAAGGGGACAATATGCATGTTTCAATCATAAGGCTACAAGTTTGCAAAGATGTGAAAAACTATTATTTGGTTTCTTCAACTACGGGATCCAGAATATGGCTGTTATTCATACCTCTTGCCATTAGGGGGGGCAGTTGAAGAGTAGGAAGATAGCATTTTCAAGTGAAATGTTTCACTTGAGTGTGTTGTTTCATACTCAACAACATCTGAAAGTAAGTGGTACAATCAGTTCTCCTTTTATAGAGTCCAAACTCTCAGTGGCCAGATTATTAGTTTCTGTATTACTTCTGGAGGGTGAGGAAGAAGGGGAACTTGGGTGATAAAGTTGATATAATGTAATATTGCAGATTGTTTTATTAATATAAATTCCCATTTGGAACTCAAAAGCCAAAATGGATCTGAAGTCAACTTATGCAATCTACTTTCTCAGAAGCATAATTAAAGCATATGAGGTAGAGACAACAAAATACTAGATTTATGGCCACTAGAAAGTGGAAAAGAGCCATGAGAATTATTGTAGCCCTTCTCTCAGTGCCTATTGATTTCCTTTAGCATCCAGGGTACTTAACTAAGTCCTTCTCCTTTTACTTTCTTTTAGAAAATTCTATGTCAATTAATTTATTTGGCATCTTGATGGATAATTCATTAAGAAAATCTTTTGTGCCAAGTATGTCATGATGAATGTTGTTTGCTAATGTTACCTGGTCTTTGCTTTGAAGTGTTTTTATTGACTTACAGATTTAAGATGTTTTCCTCGTATTTAAAAAATGATATAGAAAAATTTTAAGTCAGTCTTTTATAAGGTAGTGACTTTTATAAACGCCCACGTTTAGGGCAAACAGTAAGACAGGCAATGTCCATATTTAGGACATAGAGTGGAAAGGAAAACAGGAATACTAGGAAAAAGATGAGAGAAGAAACATTTCTAGTTACATCTGTTGTATATTTTTAAAAGTAAGAGTCAATAGAGCCATAATAGTGAAAGTAGTGAGGAAACAGCAGATTTGAAAATTTACATTTCCTGTCAAAGAGATTTTCTGTGAGACAAAGCAATAAGATTTGATGATTTAGAAATGAAGGGATAATAAGGAAAGCAACTCAATAAATACTTGAATAAATAAATGATATGCGTTTCTCCCACTCTGGTTCAGTTATTTTCTGGTCCAGTTATTTTTTTTTCACTTAATTTTTTTTTGTTAGTGTTTTTGTGTGAGATAATTAAAAGTTCCTGCAGCCGGGCGTGGTGGCTCACGCCTGTAATCCCAGCACTTTGGGAGGCCGAAGTGGGTGGATCACGAGGTCAAGAGATCGAGACCATCCTGGTCAACATGGTGAAACCCCATCTCTACTAAAAATACAAAAAATTAGCTGGGCATGGTGGCGCACGCCTGTAGTCCCAGCTACTCGGGAGGCTGAGGCAGGAGAATTGCCTGAACCCAGGAGGCGGAGGTTGTGGTGAGCCAAGATCGTGCCATTGCACTCCAGCCTGGGGAACAAGAGCGAAACTCCGTCTCAAAAAAAAAAAAATAAATAAATAAAATAAAATAAAATAAAATAAAAGTTCCTGCAACACACAGAGCTCTATATTTGATTAATTCTGGATTCCCAGCAAGTTTGCATGGCTTATCAGAGGACTACAAAATAGGGAAAGACTAAATTCAATATAGAATTGACCCCTGAACAACATGGAAGTTAGTGGTACCAACCCCGGTACAGTTGAAAATCTATAATATTTGACTTCTCCCAAAGTTAACTACTAATAGCCTACTGTTGACCAAAGTCAAATAAAACATAGTTTTTATATTATATGTGTTATATATTGTATTCTTACAATAAAGTAAGCTAGAAAAAAGAAAATGTTATTAAGAAAATCATAAGAAAGAGAAAATACATATTTATTCTTCATTAAGTGGAAGTGGATCATCATAAAGGCCTTCATCCTCTTCATCTTCACATTGAATAGGCTGAGAACTAGGAAGAAGAGGTCAGGTCAGTTTTGCTGTCTTAGGGGTGGCAGAGGCTGAAGAAAATCTGCATACACATGGGCCTGTGCAGTTCAAGCTCATGTTGTTTAAGAGTCAACTGTAAATCTTGAACTTTTCAAATGATGCTCATTTACACAAAGAAATTTGGAAGTAGACTGGATATATACACAGCTATAATTTTAAATGGCAGCCAAAATCATAATCAAATTCTCCTGACATCTCATTTCTTGATTTGCAAGAAATCAATGCAAGAGGAAGGCGAGAATCAAGTCTGGGCGGCTTTGCACGATTGAATATTATATGGTGATGATTATGTTAATAGTGAAAATATTGAAAGTTTTATTTAGTACAGTCATTCACCATGTAACCTTTTGGTTAGTGAGGGATGGCATACCATCGTGGTCTCATAGGATTACAGTGGAGTCAAAAAATTCCTATTGCCTGGTGATATCATAACCATCAGAAAGTTGTAGCATAACATATTTCTCGTGTTTGTGGTGATGCTGGCATAAACAAATCTCCTGCACTGCCGATGGTATAAAAGGATAGCACAAACAGTTATGTATAGTACACAATACTTAATGACAATTATTAATGATTATATAATAAGTGTTACTGAAAAGAACTTAATAAATATGTTACTGATTTATGTATTTGCTATACTATACTTTTTAATCATTGTTTTAGAGTGTACTCCTACTTACAAAAAAAAAGGTTAACTGTAAAACAGCCTAAGGAATGAGTTCCTTCAGGAGGTGTTTCAGAAGAAGGCATTGTTATCATAAAAGACGACAGCTCCATGTGTATTCTTGCCTCCAAAGACCTCCCAGTGGGAGAGGATGTGGAGGTAGAAGACAGTGATGTTGATGATTTTGATTCTGTGTAGGCCTAGGCTAATGTGTGTGTTTTTGTTTTAGTTTTTAATAGAAAAGTTTAAAAAGTTAAAAGCTAGAAAAAAACTGATAGAATAAGGATATAAAGAAAGACAATATTCTAGAGTTGTAAAATGTGTTTGTGCCTTAAGCTGAGGGTTATTACAAAAAGTCAAAAATTAAAAAAAGTCAAAAAGCTTAAAAAATTAACACATTTATAAAGTAAACATGTTAAAGTCAAATAAGGTTATTATTGAATAAAGAATTAAAAAAATAAATTTAGCATAGCTTAAGTGCACAGTGTTTATAAAGTCTACATTAGTGGACAGTAATGGCCAGGCACGCTCACCACTCATTCACTCACCCAGAGCAACTTCCAGTCTTGTAGCCTCCATTCATGGTAAGTGTTTTCTGTAGGTATATTGTTTTTTATGTTTTACCACATTTTTACTGAATATTTTCTATTTTTTAATATGTTTAGATACACAAATACTTACCATAGTGTTATGCTTGCCTACAGTATTTGGTACAGTAACATAGTGTACAGGTTTATAGCCTAGGAGCAACAGGCTATCTGATATAGTTAGGTGGGTGTGTATTAGGTTACACCATCTAAGTTTGTGTAGGTATACTCTGTGAGGTTGACACAACAACATAATCACTATGATGGATATCTTAGAACATATTTTAATTGTTAAGTGACACATGACTGTACTTAGTATGTATTAGGTACCAAGCTAAGCATGCAATTAACTCATGCAATCCTCACAATAACCCTTATGAATTTGGTACTATTAATTAGCACCATTTTTTTCCATGGGAAATAGGATATAGGATATTCCAGCACAAGCTTACCATCCATACTAGAGGAAAGAAAGAGATGAAGGGGAGTGAAAAAGAGAAAGAGAGAGAGAGAAAGAAAGAAAAAAGAAAAGAAAAGAAATAATGGTTCATTTTTCTCTTTGTATTTGAATATCACATTAGTATTTATAGGGAAAAGCTAACTGTGTAGGTTTGGACCACCATTAGTTAAAATAATTATACTATTTGAGAAGAGAGAAAATGAAACCTAGGAAGTTTAATAAGTTAGTTTTTGTTAGATCCGAATACTGTAAATGTTGGCTATCTTTTTTGGATTACAATTTTAAAAGAACAGACTCCTTTAAATGAATTGGAGGAGGAAATAAACAGAATATTTACAATATTTCTCCTTAAGTGATATTTGATTAGGGAGAGGTCTTCCTTGACGTTTGTCTAAAATAGCATCCTTTTCATTCTCTAAATCTTTACCTACTTTATTTTCTTCTTGTAGAACTTACCACCTGACACATTTCACAGTAGTTTGTTTATAGACTGCATCTTCCCTCTAGCTTCATAAGTACAGGGAATTTCCCTGCTTTGTTCACTGATAATTTGCTAATACCTAGAACACTGTGTGGTACTTAGTAGTTGTTCAATAAATATTTGAATGAATTGATGTATAAGTGAAATAAGAAAATTCATGTGGCTAATAGGTAATTTAAAATAATCTGCTTTGCTAAAAACCAAAGGAAATAAAAATAGGTAAAAGCAATTAGCATTTTTATCTATCAACAATGGTTTAAACATATTCAGAAAGATTTGCTTCACCTTCATGAGCATTACCCAATGCAAAACAGACATTCTTATAAAATTAAGAAACACTTTGTTGGAAAGTATTTTGTAAATATGGTGTCTTTAAAAATGTTTCTATACTACATTTTAATTCTATTAATATATTTAGTAAATCAATCCATAATTTAAAAATAGCTTCGGCTGCACAAAAGTCTTTGCTTCAGTAGTATTTATTGTGTTAAAAGAAATTAAAAAATTTCTAAATTCCAAAGGTAGGAGCATAGTTAAATTATGACACCTCTCTTTCATGGTATATTATATAAACATCATTAGCTAGGTTTACTAAGAACTTTTTAAACATGAAAAAATGCTAATGACATAAATTTAATTTGAAAAACAGCACAAACATTGGAATAAATGACATCTTAAAAGCATACATAGAAAAAACAGTTGAAATTGTGCCAAAATATGAACAGAAACTAGAGCAGGTTAGACTATGGGTGATTTTTTTTTATACCTCTCTATACTTTTATTTTTCAAGTGTTTCAGAATGATACTTTTATAATGAAAAAAGAATGTTTTAAATATTTTAACTGATTTTGTATTATACTAGTGATAACCCAGAAGTGATATGTTTTATATGATAGAGTATGGCTTTATATGAAGAAATGAATATAGTTTAGTATTGTTTTTATTATGTAGGAATATATATGTACCTGAAGAATTTATGAGTAAAGTTTCATGTTAGCTTGTAACTGGGACTTCTGGAGGAAAGCTTACTCTAGGGGAAGCTCTCAAAGATGAGTCAAAAAAAGATATGAGTCACTTGGATTTAACAACCAGATATATTTTCTCTTTCTTTAGTACTAGTGAAAATTGGGCACTGATTGAGCTTCAGCAGAGACTAATAAAGGACATTTAAACAGGATAAACAAACTGGGTAGTGAGGCCTGAGCTACCTGGGCTTAGAAGGCAGCAGGGGCCAGAGAAAGTGGTAGTAGCAACAATTACTGTGGTTCTATCCTGTGGCTACCGCAGGTTCCAGACAGAAAGTTCTTCCTGGCCTCTTTCCCTTGTATCTCTGAGGAGTGTACTTCTGCCCTTGGGTTTTTAGACACATTTCCACTTCTGGCTTTGCTTCTGCAACCCTGGTACCTAAACTGACTGGTTAGACCACACAAGGTCCTCATTCTTTTATTACCTTGTCATTGATAAGAGACTGTGAAACATCCAGAATACTAGGGCAGCAAGCCAAAGCACAACATCTAATAACAAAGCTTTCCAATAATTTGATTCATTTAATTAAAAGCTGTATGAACGATTGGACTAGGTTCAAGAACACACCTTAATTCTTGGGCTGGTTTTTAGAGCTTTAGAACTCAAAGGCCTCTGAAATTATATAAGCTTGTGTGTTGAGATAGAGGAAATGTGAAAATTTATTCTACCTGAATCTCTGCAGTTACTATCCTGTAATTTATTAATTAAGTCAAGGCTTATAACTCATTTCCACAAAGCCTAGTACAGTGTCTGGCATATATAGTGGATGCTTGATAAATATCTGTCAAGTGAATTTCAAATACTTATATTTTGTTGTTAATACATTCATGTAATGGAGCCATATCATCTCATATGAATGATTTAAGAATACAAAACTCACTCCACACTTGAGTGCAGAATGTATGAAGAACTAGTACAAATCAATAAGCATGAGACACACATCCTATCAGGAAAATGAGCAAAAGACTTAAACAGGTTCTTCACAAAAGAAGATATCCAGATGGTCAATAAACATGTAAAAAAGGGGCTCAGTCTAATCACTGAGGAAAACCAAACCCATAATTCAATACTAGTACATATCACAAGAATTGCTAAAATAAAAAAAAAAATAGACAATGCCTAGTGTTGGCAAGAATGTGGAGCAACCAGAACCCTGAATCACTTCCTGTGATAGTGTGTGTTGGTAATTGGCTTGAAAAACTGTTTGGCAGTATCTACTAAAGCTGAACAAATATATAACCTATGACCCAGCAGTTCTACTTTTAGATATATCTCAAACAGAATTGCATTCAACTTTTCATAAAAGACTGTACCAGAATGTTTCATGGTAATACTACTTGTAACAGACAAAAGCTGGAAAGTACCCAATTGCCCATCAAAGAAAGAACCAATTAATAAATTATAATATATTCACAAGAATCTAAGAATGCAACTGTAATACTAATAAGCTATGATAATGAATGGATAGTATGTAGTTGCAACTACATTTGAAAAGGTTAATTAATCTCTCAACATAAAGTTTCCAGGCACAAAAGAATGCATACTATATGATTCCATTTTAACGAAGTGCAAAAACAGGCAAAAGTATTGTTTTGGTGTTAGAAATCGGAATAGTTGTTACCCTTATGGAGTAGGAGAGCTACTGCCTAGAAGAAGGCACATAGGGGACTTCTGGGATGATAATAATATGCTGATTTTTGATCTGGGTGCTGGTTATCTGGTGTACTCTATAAAAATGTATTGAGGTTTACATTTATGATATGTGCAATTTTTATATACATATTATTCTTCAATAAGTTAATAAAATTTTTGATGCATTTCAATTAACTTACCAAACCCTGGTATTGAGCTCACCATGTGATACATATAAATGCAACCCCAGAATATCTCCTGATATGATCTCATGTTTGATCTCATGATGCCATGGGAAGCATTGTCTTTTTGAAAAAAAAGTATTGTTTCACTTATTAAAATGCCAAATACATTTTACTAGAATTTATTATTGAAATAAATTTTAGTGTTATTTTTGACCTGCTGTAATGCTTTTATTTACTTTTTATTATGGTAAGAACACTTAAATGAGATCTACAATCTCAAAATAATTTAAATAGACAATACAGTATTGTTAAGTACAGACACAATATGTATTGACAATCTCTAGGACTTATTCATCTTACATAACTGAAACTTTATACTTACTGAACAGCGATACCTCATTTCCCCCTCCTCAGACCCTGGCAACTACCATTTTACCCTGTTTCTATGAGTTTAACTATTTTAATTTCTTATGAAGTGGAATCAGCCATTTTTTTTTCCTATAACTAGCTTATTTCACTTAGCTTTGTGTCCTCTAGGTTCAAACATGTTGCATATAGCAGGATTAACTTATTTTTAAAGGCTGAATAATATACACACAACCACTCCATTTTCTTTATCCATTTTTCTGTCAATGAACACGTAGTTTGATACTATATCTTGGCTATTGTGAATAATACTGCAGTGAACATGGAATGCAAATATCTCTTCAACATACAGATTTCATTTCCTTTGGATATATGCCCAGAAGTGAAAATTTTAGATCATATGGTAATTCTATTTTTAATTTTTTGAGGAAGCTTCATACAGTTTTCCATAATGACTGTCCTAATTTTTTTAACAACAGTGTGCAAGTGTTCTCTTTTCTTTACATCCTTGCTAACACTTGGTTTCTTTTGTCTTTTTGATAACAACTATTCTAATAGATGTGAGGTGCTGTTGTGGTTTCGATTTGCATTTCCCTGATGATTAGTGATGTTCAACATTTTTTAACATGCAAATGCTTGTTAGCCATTTGCATATCTTCTATTAAAAAATGTCTATTCAGATCCTTTGTCAATATTTTAATAGGGTTATGTGTTTTCTTGGTATTGAGTTGAGTTACTAATATATTTTGGATATCAAACTCTTATCAGATGTATGGTTTACACATATTTTCTCCTATTCCATGGATCATCTTTTCACTGTATTATGTTTTCTTTGCTTCCGGGATGCATTTTAGTTTGATATAGTCCCACTCGTATAGTTTTGCTTTTGTCATTTGTGATTTTGATGTCATATCTAAGAAATTATTGCCAAGACTAAGAAAATAAGAGAGAAAACTCAAATAAATAAAATCACAAATGAAAGAGATTGTACAACTGATGCTACAGAAATAAAATGGATCATAAGGGACTATTATGAATAATTATATACCAACAAACTGGAAAACCTAGAAGAAATAGATAAATTCCTAGAAATATACAACCTCCAAAGACTGAATCAGGAAGAAATAGAAAACCTTAATAGACCAATAACAAATGAGATTGAAATCAGTAATTAAAAACCTCTCAACAAAGTAAACCCAGAATAGATGGTTCATTGGTAAATTTTACCAAACATTTAAAGAAGAATTAACACCAGTACTTCTTAAACTCTTACAAAAAACTGAAGAAGAGGGAACAGTTCCAAATTCATTTTACAATGCCAGTGTTACCTTAATACCAAAGCAAGAAAAAGACACTCAAAGAAAGAAAATTACTGATAAATATTGCTGATGAATATAGATGCAAAAATCCTCAACAAAACACTAGAAAATTAAATTCAGCAGCATATTAAAAGGATGATATGCAATCATCAAGTGAGATTTATCCCTGGAAGGCAAAGATAGTTCATCATGCTCAAAGCAATTAATGTAATACATCACATTAATGGAAGGATTAAAAATAACATGATCTTCTTAACTGATGCGGAAAAAATATTTGACAAAATTCAATACCTTTTCACAACAAAAACTCTCAAACACAGTAGATATAGAAAGAATTTACCTACAAAGGCCATATTCAACAAGTCCACAGCTAACAGTATACTCGATAATGAAAAGCTGAAAGCTTTTCCTATGAGGTCTGAAACAAACAAGGCAAGGACAACCATTTTTACCACTTCTGTTCAACACAGTAAAGGAAGTCCTAATAAAAGGAGTTAATCAAGAAAAAGAAGCAAAAGATCCAAATCAGAAAGAAGAAAGTAAAACTATCTCTCTTGGCAGATTACATGATCTTATATGTAGACAACCCTCTTAAAGAATCTAGAGAGATCTGTTGAAACAAGCAAATTCAGTAAAGTTGCAGAATATGAAATCAATGTGTTAAACTCACTGTTCTATCTGTAAACTAATAATGAACTATCTGAAAATGAAATTAAGAAAAAATTTTTATCAACACTTGCATCAAAAAATACAATATTTAGGGATAAACATAACCAAGAAGGTGGAAGACTGAAAACTACAAAACGTTAATGAAAGAAATTAAAGAAGATGCAAACAAATATAAAGACATATTGTGTTTATGGATGGGAAGACTTAATACTGTTAAGATGTCCATACTACCCAAAGATTCAATACAATCCTTATCAAAATCCCAATGGTGGCCAAGTGCAGTGGCTCACACCTGTAATCCCAGCACTTTGGGAGGCTGAGGTGGGCAGATCATTTTGGGAACAAGATGAAATGTTGCTTCTTAAAGAGATTTATGAAGTTTTTTGTTTGCTCTATGTTTAATTATTTGCTGAGTCCTCTTATCACATTGAGATGGGAATTTGAACAAGATCTTTGTACTTGGTTAGAGTGAATAAAAACAGCACACTTACCAAATAATCAGTGTGTTATCACATAATTCAGCTTGTGATTTGCTGACAGTTGATTCTGTGGTATAAAAGATCAGTTACTTTTTATTGTTTTAAGGCTAGAAATGTAAGTTCTATTTTTGTCGATGTTACTACATCCCACAAAGTGTCTATATAAGCTGTTGCCATTTATGATAAGGGGCTGTGATGCATGAGAATACCCACATTTTTACCGTCATGTCTAGAGACAAACTCATGAGTTTACCTAGTTGCCTTTTATTCAGTATTCACAGACTTCCAAACTTTCAGAGTTTGGGTTGAAAAAGATAGAAATGCTCAGCCATACTTCAAGGGACATGGGTGAACTTTATTATTGAGGCCAAGTCTTCTATCTCTGTTTAGAGGCAAACCTAGTACTTAGGGACCTTGTCATGTCTATTTTCTGCAAAGTACCTTCTGTACTTGTCAAGATTAATAACTGATTTTATAATGACAGAGGACACAGAATTCAGCCTTCTGAATAGAAATGGCTGTTTATTTACCATGCGAAAGTATCTTTTTCTGACACCTACCAACCAGTAAGCATAGATTTCTGAGTGACACTTTTTAAACACAAAAGTCACCCATTTATCTTGTTATATAGCACCTCTTTCAACTAAACAGTGCATTTAATACTAATGATAACACATTAGGAGTTTAGTTTTTTGTGGTTTACAATTTATTTTCCACATTAGTTGTCCCATTGGACCCCCCAAAATTCTAAAAAGTGGTCATGTAATGTATTATGCCATTTTGTATAGGGAAACTGATGAGGAAACAGACTCAGAGAACAAGCCTAGTTTGCACAGCTAAGAACTATCAAAGCCCGACTTTCCGAGTCAGTCCATGATCTCTTACTATTTTACTTCAGCCCTGTAAGAATCATGTTTGTATTTTCTTCCATATAGAACTATGGAATAATAATTATTGGTTTAGAATGTTATATAATTCATTTCATACAAATTGTCTATGTATTAGTATATATATAGTACTAGCATAGTACTTGTATATATAATTATATATACATATATACACATGTGTGTATGTATGTATGTGTGTGTCATAGGATGCTATGACATGTATGTCATAGAATGCTCTGAGAATGCATAAGAAGGGAACATAGTCCTAATTATTATAAACTTTCACTCTGTGCTGAAAGTCTTCCACTAAATGATACTAGAATATAGAATCTACTGAACATTCTAAATGATCAGTTGGAAGAGGAATGTCATGTTTGAGAAACTTGCTTAAAGGTTACATTCAGTCTACAGCCATACCACCCTGAACACGCCCGATCTTACCTGATCTCAGAAGCTAAGCAGGGTCGGGCCTGGTTAGTACTTGGATGGGAGACCACCTGGGAATACCAGGTGCTGTGGGCTTTTAAAAAAAGATTACATTTAGTAGAAAAGAAAGATAATAACTCAGTACGTGTAGCCAGCAGGCTGGAGGAGAGTGTCCATGGTTGTTATGGTTTGAATATATCTTTCCAAATTTCTGTATTAGAAACTTAATCCCCAATGTAGCAATGTTGAGAGAGTGGAACTTTTAAGAGGTAATTGGGTCATAAGAGTTCTTCTGCAGTGAATAGATTAATGCTGTTATCATGGGAGTGAGTTAGCAATTGCAGGAGTGGCTTTGGTATAAAAAGCAAGCTCTCCCCATTTCATGTGCTCTTACCATAGGACACTTTCTGCCATGCCTTTGCCAGGTGCTGATATCATGCTCTTGGGCTTCCCAGTCTCCAAAGCAATAAGCCAAATAAACTTCTTTTCTTTGTAAATTACTCAATCTATAGTATTCTGTTATAGCAACAGAAAATGGACTAAGACAGTGGTTTAAGGTCTAGATTTCAAAATGTAAACCTAAAAAAAGAAAGAATGGGAAGAGGTCTTATAAAAATATCAATTTAGTGGTCAACTTTATTGACCACAGTTTTTAACATAGATAGCTGTCATATATTGTCAAACTATGGTGAAACACCACATTTTTGTTCATAGGGGTTCTGCATAGCAAAATTCCTTAATCTCCCTTTACTTTGCCTTGAAAGGCAAAGGACTTTTTTACCGGCATGTATAGAGATAGCACCCCTAGGACTTCTTTATCTCTCAAAGACTGCAACTTAAATAAGCATTTGAGTTTCCCACACAGGAATTTCTTTGCAAGTTTGGCTTAGAAAACAGTCATGTTCTATTCAGAACTCTTTGAATTTCTGGTTAAATAAAAATGTCAACTGTGATTTGATTAAATAAGTATTTGTATATCCTACTATAAGTTCCCAATGGCAGCTATGTCCTTGTGCTTAGTGATTGCAAGATGAAGGTAACTGTTAAGGATAGTGTTTCTGAACCTAAAGTTATTATAAAATCTTTAGGGAATGCTTGGACTCTAGGAAATTAGGTGCAAAATTACAATGACTCATTTGTACAGTCATCCCTTGGAATCTGTGGGGGATTGATTCCAGGAGCCGAATACCAATAGTGCAGATACAAAACTCAGTGGATGCTCAAGTTCCTTACATAAAATGGTATAGTGTTAATATATAACCTATATCCTTCCATACACTTTACATTTTCTCTAGATTACCTCTAATAACTAATAAAATGCAAATGTTATGTGTATCGTTATAAAAATAATGATGATGATGATTTTTGTTGTTGTATTGTTATTTTTGTGGAATATTTTTAATCCCCAGTTGGTTAAATTGTGGATGAAGAACCTACTGATACAGAGGTCAGCTGAACATTCTCTTGGGAAGGATATTCAGAGCTTTCATTAGAGACTTAAAAGGAACCTATATTACTCCTCCACTCCATCTGCAAAAAAGTTAGGATCTGCTACTTGGAAGAAGCAATAAACTATCCATTGTATTCTTTAGCTATATCATAGAAAATTGGCATCTAAAGAAATCTTTTTTGGTAGCCAACTTCCAAGATGGCTTTCAGTGAGCTGCACCCTCTGGTATTCAGATTTTTGTGTCATCTCCTTCCACATTGTACCAGGGTTGACCTCCATGGCCAAGAAAATTCAGGAAGAGTTATGATGTGCCACTTTGGAGGTTAGGTCATAAAAACTGTGGCTCTGTCTTCGATATCGTTTCTTTTTCTCTGATTACTCACTCTGGAGGCAGCTAGCTGCCAGCTCTCAAAGACACTCAAGCAGCCTATGGAAAAAGACCACATGGTAAGGTATGGAAGCCTCCAGCCAATGGCCAGTGAGGAACTGAGGCAAGCCAACAATCATGTGAGTGACTTGAGAAGCAATTCTCTAGCTCCAGGTGAGCCTTGCAGTGACAGCAGCCCCAGCTGGCAGATTGAATGCAACCTCTTGAGAGACCCCAAGCTCTCCTGAATTCTTGATCCTTATAAACTGTGTGAAGTAAGATACATTTGTTGTTTTAAGATGCTATGTTTGGGGATAATTTGTTACACAGCATAGAAAGTAAAAAGATACTTGTACTAGACATGCTTACAGGCATGTCCCAGCTCACAGCCTATGCCCCTTCCTTATTTAGAAATGTTACTACTTTTCTAAGTCCTTTCACAAGCAACTTTGTCATTTCCTTTTGTTCTCCATTGCCTTTACCTATTCAAAAAAGTTTTAAATTATTAGCCAATCAAGTTTAAGTTAAGCCGTAAAGTCCAGCTCCAACCAATAAAGCTCAGACACAGCAGTAAAGACCCAGTGCATAAAAAATAAATATTCCTGCCTTTCTTTTGTTCAGTATACTCTCATAGCAAGATAGCTGATGAGCAGTACCCTTTCTGTAGAAGTAAAATTGCCTTGCTAAAAAAAACTTTTTGTCTGAATGCTAATTTTTCCTTGCAGTACCTAAGAACAAACATTCTGTCTCTAACACACAGAAACAGATATCTCATGCACATTATCTTGACTGGTCACGATTAAAAGTGAATGTAAGAAAATAAAGTGTTTGTAAAATGCTGACCTTCCTTGATAATCCTAGAAAATTAGAGTTTGAAATAAGAATTTCATAGTCACTATTTCTTTAATCTTGTTGGTGAATAATGAGTGCCGTGTGGCCCATTCACAGCCAGCACTTGGTCACCATTGTGATCTACACAGCAAGAAGCAGCCTCACAACCTGTCTGTTGAAACAAACAAATTTTCTGTTAAGTGATTTCTTTGTTTCCATTTATAAGGCACCTGCTTTCAAAGGTGTTCTGGGGAAACCTTTCTCGTATTTCTTCCAAGCAAAATCAATTCAATAGAGTTCACACTTTGCCTGGGATCAGTGGGGAATGTACCAATGTAGCTTTCCTTTTTTCCCTGTAGGGCTGCTCATAGTCCTCCAATAGACTTTACAGTTGTTAGTTTTGCTGCAGTAGCGACTTGCTAAAATGGTAACACCTTTGAATAGTGCTTGTATTAATTTACATTCCTACCGACAGTGTTTAGGTTCCCTCTTCTTCATATCCTCCCCAATATTTATTACCTTTTTTCTTCTTGATGATAGCCATTCTAACAGGTGTGAGATGATACTGTGGTTTGATTTGCATTTCCCCATGATTAGTGATGTTGACCACTTTTTCATATACTTATTGGCCATCTGTATGCCTTTTAAGAAATGTCTATTCAGATCCTTTACCTTTTTTGAAATTGGGTGATTTATTTTCTTGCTCTTGAGTTCTGTATTTTGAATATTAATTTTATATCAGATGAAAATATTCATATCAGATGCAAATATTTTTATTTTATAGGTCGTTTCTTCATTCTGTCGATTATCTTCGTTGTTGTGCAGATGTAAGCTTTTAGTTTGATGCAGTCCCATTTATGTAAATTTGCTTTTGTTTTTTAATATGTCTTTGTATTGAGTAAATCAGATCGTTTTCTAAAGCAAGTAGAGGATCAATGATTACCTGATGGAGAAGAAGAAAATTGTGAAGAAAAGCATCAATAAGGATATTCCTTGCCACTTTGCAATTTTCCAAGGGCTGGTCTTGACATTATGTTTGCATAAATGGCTCAATCTGATCTTGGACACTAAATTCCAATCCAGCTGGTCCTATCTGGAAGGAGACTATATAATGGTGAAGACACAAGTCTGAAGGCGAAATATTGCACAATGTAGAGATAGATCAATCATACAAATTTATAGAACATCTGCTAGGTGCTAGGTTCTGTGCTGAGCAATAAGCATAATTCCTCTGTATTTTTTTTTTTTTTTTTGAGACGGAGCCTCGCTCTGTCTCCCAGGCTGTAGTGCAGTGGTGCAATCTTGGCTCACTGCAACCTCCACCTTTCAGGCTCAAGTGATTCTCATGCCTCAGCCTCCTGAGTAGCTGGGACTACAGGCACGCACCACCATGCCCAGCTAATTTTTTGTATTTTAGTGGAGATGGGGTTTCACCATGTTGTGCAGGGTAGTCTCTAACCCCTGAACTCAGGCTATCTGCCTGCCTCGGCCTCCCAAAGTGCTGAGATCATAGGTGTGAGCCACCACGCTCAGACTCCTCTGTAATTTATAATTTAGTTGAAAGATTTGGACATGCATATCAAAAGATGCCTAGTAACAAAGGCAAGGGCATATCTTATTTATAAGATATTTAGATTTCAAAGGAAGTTTTTTAGCTGAAAATTCCATCATGTTTACATTTTTCTGAACTAAATGCCAACATATCTCAAATGCTGATCTCAATTACTTCTACTGGCAAAATGTAAACACCATTCCCTCATTCATTTGTTACTTCTCCAAGTATCCTGAGTACTGGATATCTGAAAGGCTCTCTGCTAGGTACTTATAGGGTAGAAAAACCTCAAAGGAGTGTGGAAATAAAAATTGTTCAAATACTTCTTCAAATTTTGTGAAACTTACCAACTGAAACAAGTTGATTTGGGTCAAACAAGGTTTATGACGTAAAAGCAAAGCAATTTTAAATAGGCTAAAACCCCATGGGTTGCAATGAAAGCAATGTTACGATGACTCTTAAGTAACTTAGAACTGTTGAGGACTTTGGTAATTAAAAACTCTTCCTTGTAGCTACTCCCCTAGAAATCAGGAAATAAGAATAGTTCGGATTAAGGTCTCATAAATAAACATACAGCTTGTCAGTCCTTGGAGGTGGAGAAGTCATTCTTGAATGTGCCACATGTAGAACTCAGAGGTAAGTGATGACCCTCTTGTCACTCTGGCAGAAAATATATTAACTTCTTTAAACCAAGAATTATAGTGATTTCAGTGGTACAATTACAAGGAATGACTTCTGGGACTTGCATAAAGCAAGCTTATTTAAATAGTGTTTCAGGAAAGAACATATGCTACTATTAAAGGGTTGGAAAAAAACAACTGTAATCCCATAAGATAAAGTTAGTTGAGAATATTCATGTTTGTTTCAGATACAAGTCCATTATTTATGTTGAATAATTAAATACCTCTTTAATTATCCATTCCAGGGGAGACTATTGAGCCTTTCACCTCTCTCATGTCAAAACTTATTAGTTATTTAAATACTGAAATAATTCCAGTTGTTCATGAATTCTTTGATGAGATTTAGAGTGATCTATAATACTTAATTCATTTATTGAATACCTGTTATGTGCACTGGATGGCAATTGGTGCCATGTTGTATATACACTGGACAAAGACAAATTCTCTTTGGATGCTTAAGTCTGGTAAAGGAAGAATGACAAGTGCAAAGATATCTAATTCCAAAGCTGAGAGAGTAGAGAAAGATTGATTGGTATGGTGAGATGAGTAAAACTGTATTTTAACTAAGCTTTGAGGAATGGATAGAATTATAGTTGAAACATTTAGGAGGACTCCATGGAAAAGTAATAAAATGAACGAAGACCAGAGCCAACCTTGAAAAAAACCTTATTAATGGAACAGTAGTGAGCAATGCAGAACAGCTAGAGGTCATCTTACTGCTGTACACACTAAATATTCCCCATGGCTTGTTCCTTGTCCAATTCCCTCACAGTCCTGCCTGCTGTAGAAAGGGTAGCAGTTTTCTCTTCAATTATGAGCAATAGAAAGAAATGTTTAACTCTGCCTAGGCAACAGGCACATTTAATGTGGGATTTCTGTTGACAATGCCTTAAGCCATGGAGCTAATTAGCACCTTATTCATTGTATGACAGAGAAGAGAAGAGATTTGGGAATAAGCAGATCATTCAGCATTCCTGCAAACATGAAGAATAAGGGCCAGTGTGCTAGCTCTCCCCTCTCAGTTTCTATGAGTTTCAATGTGACCAAAAGCCTTATCTTGGATTTTGCACCCAGTCACAGGTGCCACTGGAAGGCTGAGTACAGGAACTGGGGATATTCATGATGGGGTCAGCCAGCCAGCAGATGAGTGTTTGCAGAGTGAGTGACTGAAGGAGAGCTTTCACTGCTGTAATAGTCCAGAGGTTGCTGCTGAGTCAGGAGGAAAGAATAAGCAAAATGTTTCAGAAGTCAGCCTACTTCGCAACTTGTTGTTCATTTATTCCCTCTATTCTGACCACTCAGCCCACCAAGCTCTCCTTCTTGATACAGCCTTTCTCATATTAAATGTTAGGGCAAGACTAGTTTGGGATCTTATGTGTACAAATTATATAAATGTAGCTAATAATCTTTTGGATGGCAAGATAAACTACTTAAATATCTCTAACATAATCAATCATTTTTCTTACTGCTGAGTGGTCCTCAACCATGGGTTTTGCATTAAAATCATCTAGAGAGCCTTATGAAACACACATACACAATTCCCAAACTGCTCCTAGGTCATTTATAGCAGAACTCAGGTGAGGACTCAGGCAACAGCCTTCTTTAAAGCTCTGCAGGTGATTCTAATGTGCAGCTGGTGTTGACAGCCACTGTTCTAAATGTCTTGAGGATGAATAATAAAATCCAGATTGTTAGCGGGTAAAAATATATGTGTGTCTAATGTGTAAGTATCAAATTATTAACACTTGTCAACAAATGTATTTTCATTTCTAAAATAGTATTTTAAGGAATGACCTTCATAATTTTGTTATAGAATATTATTTTAGTGATGTCTCTCTGTTAGTAATGTGAAGCATGTTGCACATAAACTGTATGCAGAATGTGGCATTATTTGCAAATATGTCAGAGAATGCAGCAGATTTTACAAAGGTTTATGAAAACAATATGCTTCATTTTTGTTAGTATAAAAAGTTGCAAAATTAGCTTCCTGTTAAACAGAAAGCCCAGGGAGTAGAAGAGAAAAGGATCTGATTCCTTATTCGCTCTCAGCTACTGTTACAGTCTCTTGTTCCTGAAATTCATTACATCTTTGGCTTTTTCTCCTTGGACCAATCAGAGATGCTATAGCTCCCGGGGGCTAAGGCACTAGTCTCTTTCAGCACCCCACCCCATTTCCCTTTTTAATGTAACTTTTTCCACTGGAGGTATTACTTTTTTATGTTTGTCCTGAGTATTTTGCAGATGCACAGAGAAAATAAAACTAAACTCCTTGTTTAAAAAAATAAATAAATAAAAATAGTTAAAATTTAAAAAATATATTTAAAGATTATGAAGATCTGTTGATTCTACCTCTGTAAATTTTCTTTCTTACCTTGATGATTTGTCCAATTTTGTGGCTGAAATTCTAAATCAAACTCCCTGTTGCCTCCTGCCCTGATAATTGTCATATGCTCCCCATGCCAGTTTTTCTCAGTTATTGCTTCTGGCCAAAGATCTGAGGGTATTTTTTTTTTTTTTTTTTTACTCAACTTCAGTGGTTCTCTGCTACCCACAGTAATTTGATAACACATTAGCTGGGCATTCAGGTTCTCCGTCATCTGGCCCCAACCTTATTCCCAAGACTTCTCCCCTTTATGTATAATATTATGAACTGATCTAGCTGTTTGCTAGTCTCAGACATGGCTATGTTCTTTCTGCTGTCAGATCCCTGGCTCATGCTGGTATTTCTACCAGTGCCTAAATCCCACCCAGTATAGAGGGCTCGGATTTCATCTGCTTCACAAAGTCCTCAGCTACAGAGTTAAAAGCAATGTTTTTCTACTGTAATCACATCACAGCACATTATCTGAACAATTTTAAAAATATTTCCCCAGAGTCACTTAATCCTTCTGAGCCTCTGTTCACTTATTCATAAAATGAGAACAACAATGCCTACCTAAAACACTGCTTGTGAAGAGTATGATTATGTATCTAAAAAGCTTAGTGCACAGTAGACAATTTTCAAGTCTTTCTGTCTTTCTTTTCTCTCTCCTTTCCCTCCCTCCCTCTATCCCTCCCTTCCTTCTTTCCTTCCTTTCTTCTCCCTCCTTCCCTCCCTACCTCCCTCTTTCCCTCCTTCCTTCCTTCATTCCCTCCTTCTTTCCTTCCTTCTTCCTTTCTTCTTTTTATGTATTGTCCATTTTAACTTTGTAATTTCCTTTTGGGCAGGTTACTGTGATTGGTAAATTTTGTTTTCCATGAAGTTTCTAGGCTAATGCTTTGCATATTTAGGTACTCAATAAAGGTACATGTATTAAATTAAGGGACCCAAAATTCATGACTTGCTGTACAAGTTATGATCAGAGTTTAGGAAAGGAGATATAGACCAGAAATCCAGTTGTTGTTTTGAGTTATTATTATTACTTAATTTATCCTATATTTTTAGGCAAAAACTCATTGAGAAAATCATTATTATTTTGAGAAACCACGAGTCAGGATAAGTGAATTGATTTTGGTTAGAAGGCTTTTCAGCAATAATTAAGGATTCAAATCAAGGCCTCTCCCATGTGAAAACACATATTGTTTCAGCATATCAGGATTGGTTAGATTATCTCCAAGGTTATGTCTGTTTAAATGGCAGTTGTTGCAGATAATATCAATGTCCTAGGTCCACAGGAAGGCAAGAAGTAGACTTAGCAGTAAGTTGCTGAGCAGGAATTCTAAAAAGGGTGACCAGGATCAGGTGAAGCAGATCCAGAGAGTAAAGAGGATAAGCAAGCTCTGGTCATCAGCCCATCTGTACTTTCCTTGGGCTCACTGAGGGGTCCTGAAGCAAAGCTCGCTGCGGTTGCAAACTAAGGACTGGAACAGGTCAACAATCCTTCAAGAGGCTAATGTGGATTTCTCCCTTCTACTCTGCCTCAGTTTATTTTCTATGCTTTCTTACTTTTTCTGTTGCCTGTAGTTTCCTTCTTTCCAAGGGATACTCACCGTTAAGGAAGTCACATGTGTCTTTGCCAAAGCTCGCTCTCTGCACCCTGTTACACTCTTTGAGAATCTCCTGATGATGTCATTCAAGAGGGTCTCCTTCCGTAATTGCTGTTGAGGGGGCAGAAGGTCCTGCCCCTACATTGCTTTTCACCACCCACCTCCAAGATGGAAGAACAGGTTATCTCTGAGGAATTTTGATTTGGGGCACATTGATTCCAGTCTCTATTTACTGGATCTTGAAATAGGAGGGCCAATTTTCTTACAAAAAAAGAGCATGAAACTGATATCCAAAGAGACACAAAATGAGAATCTACTAACTCCACGAAAGAAGAGGTAATAATATAATATTGTCTTCATTCTTGATAGCTTTTAGATGGGTTCTAATCCTACAAGGGGCTTGGTTACCTTTCTAGCTTTGGCTTCTATAAAACAGTCCTATAACCTTTTAATAAAGGTTTAATAAAGGCCTACGCCAACATGAGTGAGTTTCATACATTGAAACAGTCCCCTACTTGTCAGGGTTAACTAGTTTTAAAACTATTCTTGAAATTTAGCCTTAATTGGCTTTTGCTCGACCTGAGTCACTAATCTGTGCTGAGGACCCATTATCTATTCTTTGTTAGGTTCTACAGCCTACCTCTGGCGTACATTTCATAGTCCTTAATGTCTTCCATATAACTGATTATTTATGGAATTTTATGATATGTTAAATACTTTGGCTGAATATCAAACACATTTCATCTAATCTTTCAATTCTGCAACCGTATTACTGGGCAACATTTTTATTCTTGGTGAATACAATTTCTTTCTTTCTTTTCTCCTTCTATTCCTTCCTTCTTTTCTCTCTCTTTCTTTCTTTTAAATGTTTGTGATATCAGGATATAAGAAGCCGGGCGGAAGAGCACAGAATTAGAAATCAGAAAGCATCCGTAGTCCAACTCACTGAGTAAAGTGAGTCCTAGTCATCTCGTCTCTCCTGGCCTCACTTTTACCCTTAAGTGGTGAAACTATACCCAAGTTCCTCCTAGTTTAAACATTCCATAGTTCAATTATTCCATTGCCATTCTGGAATATACCATGTAATATAGAAATTACTAGAAAATTTGTTGGAAATATACATTTTCCAAATTTATTGGAAATACTTTTAAAATAATTATATATTGATAGAAAACATACGATAGTTCATGGATATAATATGCACTTTGATTAAAGAAGACAAAAAATGATCTGCAAAATTAATTGTTTCAAGAAGTGATTTAAAAAGCTTATTCATATTTTAACTTATTAAAAGTCCAAAACAATAATACAAATTAAATATATTAAATCATTTTTAAATTAAGGACATAGAAAAGACAAAAACAGTTGAAATGGTGAAAAGTTGCATAACGTGGTGCTTTGATGATTAACAGGCAATGCATATCAGTAAAATTAGTTGGTAAATACTAATAAATATTTAGCATTAACGTTAAAATTAATATGTATATGAAACTTTGACATTTAATTCTATTTCATGCATTCATGATATACCCAACACTTATTTCTCAATTATTTCAATGTGGATTCTTATATGATAATAACAATTATAGAAGTGTGTTTAAATACATTAAATATATTTTATAAGAAACAATGTTGTTGGTAATTTGTCTTCTTAGAATACTCAGCATCTTATAGTTTGAGAAAAACTGAGCTATCTGAACCCAAATACTATATGTGTTTCCAATGAGTAGCCTATATTTCCCTTCCTTTTCCTCTGCTGCCCGCATACTTACATGCATTATTATTGGATTATTGTATTGAGTTATTCTGCCATGGGCGTTTGTATTCTGTGGCATTACATATCTTTTATAGCAGTCAGTTTGGCACTAAGATTTTGTAGAAGTCAATGGCAGTGATTCTTTTATAGGTTTAAACTTGCCTGACTGTATTATATCTCTTGATAATAGTCTTAAAGGGTTTTCATTGCTACTAGTGTGAATGATTAATATATAATGCCTCCTATTATGAACTCTAAATGTGTACATTAAAAAAAGGTTTAAGTTATAATCATTGGTTCATTGTTTCCTTTATAGATCTTGAGAAAAACCTGATGAGTGTAGCATTGCCATTTTGTAACTAATCCTTCATATAATGAACGTAAGCCTCCATTAACTTGAATGAATTGGTCCATTTAGGAACCCCTTTGGCTTAGTGCTGAACTGTATTTCCTACTTAAGGAGCCAAACACTATGAAGCAACTGTAGCAGTGTATAGCAGCAAATTCATCATTTTGGAATTTTAAACTTCTACCTTCAGGGATAAATATATTTATTGTAGAACCATCCTAGCTTCTGAGATCTCACTGTGAGTCCTTGAGTGAGCAGAGCTGTACTAGGATAAAGAGATTTCTAATTTCCAAAAATGGGAGTACTGGGTTCAAATATAATCCTACTTTCAGAAAAAAAAAAAAAAAAAAAAAAAAAAACAAGCAGCATTTCATGACACAATTTTACTGTCCTGAACACAATTTTATTTCACTCATTATAAACAATGTGAATGTAGATGCCAACATTGCAATTATGACTAATAATTGGAGGCAATTATTTATAGTAGTTACATGCCAGTATATATATTTACCATTTATATTGGTATTAATGATTGTAGTTTTTAAAGTGGCCACAGAAGTCATATAGCATGGTTTAGTGAAGTTTGGTTCACATTTGTAGGCACTTCAGAAATATCATCTCTGAGAACACACACACACACTTAAGTTCAGTGAGTTCAGTGAGAACGTATGTAATTCAAAGAATAACATAAGCAAGAATTTAAACTTCTATGTATGTTTTGGTCTGTCTGAGTGTTATAAGCAAAAAAAATTATTCTTTAGAATAACAAAAGACATTTCCAGATTCAAAAAAAAAAAAAAAAAAGAGAAAAAAACCACAGGAATAACAGATACGAAATTACAGGGCTACTAGCAATCTAACTGTTGTGGAACATCTAGGTAAATAGTCCCATGAAACTATATATATATATATATATATATATATATATATATATATATGATTGATTGAATAAACATACTCCAAAGCATTGATATGCCACATTGTTCTTCCCTGGGCTATGTTCTGCCCAACATTTTAACAAGGGGTTACATCAAAGCACAGACTAATGCTAATCAACTTTGTGGAAAATATTTAAAGTTCAAAGGAATCCTAAGCAAAAAGAACAAAGCTGGAGGCATCATTGTACCCAACTTCAAACTACATACTACAGGGGTATGATAACCAAAACAGCATGGTACTGGTACCAGAACAGACACATAGACCAAAGAAACAGAATAGAGACCCCAGAAATTGTACCGCATACCTACAACCATCCTTTCTTTGACAAACCTGACAAAAACAAGCAATGGGGAAATGATTTCCTATTCAATAAATGGTTCTGGGATAACGGCCATATACAGAAAACTGAAACTGGACCCCTTCTTTACACTATATACAAAAATAAACTCAAGATGGATTAAAGACTTAAATGTAAAACCCAAAACTATAAAAATCCTAGAAGAAAATCTAGGCAATACCAATCAGGACATGGGCACAGGCAAAATTTCATGATGAAAATGCCAAAAGCAATTGCAGAAAAAGCAAAAATTGGCAAATGGGATCTAATTAAAGTGCTTCTGTACAGCAAAAGAAAATAACAACAGAGTAAACAGACAACCTACAGAATGGGAGAAAATTTTTGCAGTCTATCCATCTGACAATGGTCTAATATACAACATCTGTAAGGAAGTTAAATACATTTACACCACCACTGTTAAAAGGTCAGCAAAAGAC
This sequence comes from Sapajus apella, assembly GCF_009761245.1. Classification (NCBI taxonomy): domain Eukaryota; kingdom Metazoa; phylum Chordata; class Mammalia; order Primates; family Cebidae; genus Sapajus; species Sapajus apella. The sequence goes on from NW_022436941.1 coordinate 78,193,741, forward strand.
ATGAATAGATACTTCTCAAAAGAAGACATTCATGTAGCCAACAAACATATGAAAAAAAAGCTCAACATCACTGTTCATTAGAGAAATGCAAATCAAAACCACAATGAAATACCATCTCACACCAGTCAGAATGGTTGCGATTAAGAAGTCAAAAAACAACAGATGCTGGTGAGGTTGTGGAGGCAAAGGAATGCTTTTAGACTTTTGGTCAGAGTGTAAATTAGTTCAACAATTGTGGAACACAGTCTGGCAATTCCTTAAAGATCTAGAGGCAGAAATATCATTTAACCCAGCAATCTCATTATCAGGTATATACCCAAAGGAATATAATTCATTCTATCATAAAGACACAAGCACATGTATGTTCATTGCAGCACTGTTCACAATAGCAAAGACATCTAATCAACCTAAATGCCTATAAATGGCAGATTTGGTAAAGAAAATGTGGTACATATACACCATGGAATACTATACAGCCATAAAAAATAAGATTATGCCTTTTATGGGAACACAGATGGGGCTGAAGGCCATTATCCTTAGCAAACTAATGCAGGAACAGAAAACCAAAATATCAGATGTTCTCATGTATAAGGGATGATCAGAACACATGGACACATTGGGAGTAGGGTAACAATATACACTGGGGCCTGTTGAAGTGTAGTGAGGTGGGAAGGGGGAAAGAATCAAGAGAATAGCTAATGGATGCTGGACTTAATACCTGGATAATGGGATGATCTATGCAGCAAACCACCATGGCACACGTCTACCTATGTAACCAATATGTATATGCACATTCTGCTCATGTACCCCTGAATTTAAAATACAATTTGGAAATTAAAGAAAGAACATATCTAGGTGCAAGTTAATCTGAAAAACATATGTATTAACTGAGCATACTCCCAATCCCAATAACATAGGTGTTTTTCTTTAGCAAGAATAAGAAAAGAATGGATAATGGGTGGATACCTAGTAGTAGTCTTTGTCAGAATGAATCAAGCAGTTATAATAAATTTGGATCTCAGCCAAAAAAAAAAAAAAAAGAAAAAAGAAATATGTGGCTATGCTATGGTTAAAAAATAACTTAATACCTACCACTTTGGGAGGCCAAAGAGGGTAGATCACTTGAGGTCAGGAGTTTAAGACCAGCCTGGCCAACATGGTGGAACACTGACTCCACCAGAAATACAAAAATTAGCTGGGCAAGGTGGCAGATGCCTGTAATCCCAGCTACTTGGGAGGCTGAGGCACGAGTCACTTGAACCTGGAAGGAGGAGGTTGCAGTGAGCTGAGATCACACCACTGCACTCCAGCCTGGACAACAGAGCAGGACCTCATCTCAAAACTTAAAAAAAAAAAAAAAAAAAGTCCAGAAATAACAAGGCACAATCTAACAGAAAACAAATGTTAAGTTCTGATTTAGGTTTTAAGAAATTTTTTTTAAAAAGAAATATCACAAATACTGAAAGACCTCATTGTGTGGATAGTTCTCATGAAAAATGGTAGTTCATTGCAAGTACTATATCAAATGTGTGATAAGTCTATCCAAAGATCTTCTAAATTGAATCTTTCTTGAGAGAAAGAAAATCAACATTAATTGAAATATTACTGCTCAGACAGGAAAGGTAGCAGTAGTTCATCGTGCTCAAACAATTGTAAGACCACCTATGGAATATCCTGTACAATGGAAAGTTAGAAGAGTTTCTGAGTGTATTCTGTAGAGCAGTAGCTCATAGAACATTAATGATTCTTATGAAGAGGAAAGGTCTGTTGTCGAAGAAGCTTGGAAAGGATGAGTTGTTAAGCAAAAGGTGTCTTTTGAGCAGTAATTTTCATGTTCTTTAATATACCAATTTGTATCCCACCTGTCCAAGACAGGAGGACATTAAGGAAACTTGGAGAGAAATGTCCCACTTTAGTGTCATGAAAGGATATGCTTTCCTCTATAGCTACTTACTTTCTACTTTCATCCTCTGACCTTTCCTCCAGGAATATGGTCCTGCCATCATCACTTCTCCCTATAAAAACAAAGATTATTTCTTTCTCCAGTGGCTCCTAACTTCTTTCCACAAACACAGGTGTTCTGTCTGATAAGCATCATTTTAACTTTGCTTCTCCATCCAGATACCTACTTTCTTTACCTTTCCTGTTACTGCTTCTGGTATTTGATGGTTTTTCCTTTTTCCTTCCCCCATTTTTGAACAAAAGACTACTTTTTCTTTTGCAGATCATCTTGCACACTAGTTTTCCATGTCATATGCCTGGAGGCATGCTCAACTAGAAATGTTAAGTAGAGGCAGAAAGACATCTGGCAATTAGATCTGACTTTGTCCATTCTGGCTGCTATAACAAAATAGCATAAATTCAGTAGCTTACAAACAATAGAAATTTATCTCCCAAAGTTTTCGAGGCTGAGAAGTCCAAAATCAAGGTGCCAGCAGATTTGGTGTCTGGTGAGGGTGTGCTTTCTCTTTCGTAGATGGCACCTTATAGCTGTGTCTCACATGGTTAAAGGGGTAAGGGGTCTCTCTTGGACCTCTTTTGTAATGACCTCTCAAGGGTCCCATCTTGAAATACTGTCACATTAGTGATTAGGTTTCAAGGTATACATTTTGAAGGGACACAAACATTTAGAGCATTCCAAGGCCATATTTGTCTTTCAGTGGATAAGGGTTTCATTGGGGAGGAAGAGTAGAATTATGTGAGCTTACTCCAGAGCAGAGTTTACTAATCTTCTGTGTGTGTGTGTATGGAGAGTGTATAAATCCTGAATCCTTTCAACAAAGAGGGTACACCTCTGAATGCCTTCCAGCCCAGCTGGCCCTCTGTACTCATCGGTTCTGTATCCTGGGATTCAAGTAACCATAGATTAAAAATGTTTTTTTAAAAAAAGTTTGTGCTGCACATGTATGAAAGTTTTTCTTGTCATTATATTTTAAATAATACAGTATAAGAATTATTTATGCAACATTTACATTCTGTTAGGCATTATAATAAATCTAGAGATGATTTCAAATATTTGAGAGGATATACACGCCTTATAGACAAATACTATGCGATATCATTATTTCATATATCATATCAGTATTTCCTATTGGGGCTTGAGCATCCATGGATTTTGGCATCTGCCAGAGGTCCTGGCACCAATCTCCCATAAATACTGAGGGACAACTGTATAATGGTTTTTTTGTTGTTTTTTTTGTTTGTTTGTTTTTAGAGGCAAGGTCTGCTGTGTCACCCAGGCTAGAGCGTAGTGGTGTGATTGTACCTCACTGCAGCCTTAAACTCCCAGTCTCAAGCAGTCCTTCTGCCTCAGCCTCCACAGTAGCTAGGACCAAAGGTGTGGGCCACCACCTGGCTCATTTTTAATTGTGTGTGTGTGTGTGTGTGTGTGTGTGTGTGTGTGTGTGTGTAGATGGGGTATTTACAAAAGAGATTTCACTTAGGTTGATCTCAAACTCCTGGCCTCAAGTGATACTCCTGCCTTCGCCTCCTAAAATGCAAGGATTACAGGTGTGAGCTACCACACCCAGCCTGTATAATGTTTATAAATACAAATAAAATTATAGAATTAAAAAGGAAATGAATTGAATTAGAACAAATTATAAATATATTAAAATAAAATTTTGGTATAGTTATATATGTATAACTTTATTAATGTATTAAATAATAAGATCTAGCAGAGCACATATCTAACAGTCAATTTTGAAGTGCTCACAACAAGTCTAATGAGATAAGAAGATATTGATGATTTTTACTGGCAACAAAGTCACAAACAACAGTGGTTTGGTAACTATATTCATAATTGAAGAAAATGGTATTTTTTATTACAAGTTAGTGAAAATACAAATGTAAAGTTTTTCATCCAAGTTTATCCATCTCCTGAATTCTTTGTGAACTCCAGTTAAAATCTACTAAATAGCAGAGTAGATAGTTACAAGGAGTTAGATTTAAGCTCATTATATGTATGTAAAGCCTTAATAATTAAGATGTCCTGGAGTAAAAAGATTTTCTCATAAGGTAGTGATCTACCTGTTAATGGAAATATCCAGTTAGCATCTAGAAAAATACTGTAGATGTTGTGGTTTAATACTAATTAATATTAGCTAGCATATACTGAGTGCTTGCTGTGTTTTAAGCACTGAGTTAGGAGAAATTATGCATTATGTTTTTTGATTTTCATACTAGTTACATGAGGTTATCTCTACATCATAGATAATACAAGTTAGGTTTTGATATTTGTTGAAAGTTGACTGCACTAAGTGGCAGAGTGTGAACTCTAACCCAGATCTAGGTGACTCCCAAGCCTGTAATTAGAGACTATTTTGAGAGAGATTGGTGAGAGAATTGGAGATCATCTTGTTCATCCTTTTCATTTGATAAATATGAGGACACTGAGAACCCAAATAAGTTAGATAACTTACTCCAGGTTACACAATTTGTAGCAGAACCAGAAATTGGACTTTGATGACTTTTTATGTGGAAACATGAGGTTTTATTTGGTTCTTCGTCTGGTGGAAGCAGAATACAACCTGAAGAGAGAGGCGATGGACTACACTATGGCTTGAACAGAGTACACAGTAACTTCCCATTTCATTTAGACAACAGGGGTATGCCTGAAAGTGCCTTTACCTATGTCAGTGCATTTATTCACTAGGAAGACAAAATTTACTTGAATAATATTTTAAGTGTAACAAATATTGAACTGTCCAATACTAAAATTTGTGCCTTTGATAGTATTTATATTATGAATAAAAATGTGCTCTTTTAACCAGGTCCTCATCTATGTTACCAGAAAGTGTCTTGTGTATTGTCAATACAAAGTATCTAATGCATGAATGACTGAGTATGACTGTCTGGTTTTTTTTAATCACTGCCTATACACGCCAGATAATTGGGTATTTATAATATACTGATTCTATTTTTTTAACTGAAAGATAATGATAGTTAAATTTACCATTTGTTAACAATGAAGGAAGGAGTTGTCTAGATTAGTTCAAAATCCAACATGTAAATTATTTCTGGAGTAAGGTGATATATAAATGAATAAGTGATAAAAGTGTGAAAGACAATCTTTAAATAAGAGCAGTTAAATTAATTTCTAAAATATACAGGGATTACACTGAGAAATTCTCCTGAGTATGAAATTTAGGAAACATGCTTTGCTAAAATGAATAAAAATGCTTTTTAACATTATTTATAAACAAATGTTGTTTGCAAAATTTATATAGCCTACATGCAATAGATGCTCAATAAATAGTCACTGAATTAGTTCCAGATGTTGACAAAACTCATGTTTTCTTTTCTTTATCTATTTTAAAACCTATTAAAATAGTAGAAAAAAGTAAAATCTGTAGAATGCACAACAATAAAGAAAATAGGAAAAAGGCCATTGCTGATAAGAGATTTAATCAAATTTCTGGAAGATGAAATATGAATGAGTGATGTTGATTATTAAAGCAAAACAATTGCTTTAATATTAAAGCAAGTCAATTATTGCAGAGAATATTTGAAGAGGGAGCTATACCCAAGAAGAATCCCTAATAATACAGCAGAAACTAGCAAGGCTCCAGTTTTAGATAACTCAATGCTGATGGACATTGAACTAAGAAACACAGATGTAATCAGCATTTTGGTCAAAAGCATGTGCACTAGTTTTTGTTGCCCAGCGTGCCACTTGAAATCATAATGCCTTAAAACAACCACTTATTTAGTTCACTAGTCTGCCTGGTCAGCGCTTTTGGCTGGGGTTATTTGGGCATATTCCTGTGTCTTTGCTCAACTAGTTGGTTGGTCAGCTCTGCTTCTGCAGGTTGGTTGGATTGGTTGGGTGTCAGCTAAGATGATAGGGGCCCTGAGGGCTTGCACATCTCATCAGAATAGTTTGGGATTGTCACATGGTGGATGCGCAGGATTATAAGAGAAAGAATATAAGTGCAAGGTCTCTTAAAGTCTAGGTTTAGAATTGGCACACAATAACTTCTGTTTCATTATTGCATTGCTTGACTAGGTTGTAAGACCAGTCCAGATTCAAAGGATATTGCAACGGGCTCTTATTTGTTGGTGAGAAGAACTACACAGTCGCATTGCAAAAGCGTGGATATAGGGAAGGGATAAATCATGAGCATTTTTGATCTAACACAATGTAGAGGGCCCAGTTTTATCCTTCTCTTCTTATCACATCTGTTCTCAGCCCCATACTAGAAGACTTGGCATCCAGCCAGGTATTTACCATCACTTCAACAAAAGCCAAAACAAACCAAAACAAGGTTTATTTAGTGAAAAAATTCCATAAAAGAAAATAGATAAAATATGTTCAGGAATATTTCTTCGAAAGAGGATATCAATAGATTAGAGAGTGTGAATGAGGTTTTGGAAAACCTTGAGGGTATAAATTGTTGCTAGAAAGATCCCTTCTCTGGGTGGCCTATTAATCTTGACATAGAAATCAGAGAACAGGAAATGTAATCTTAACTATTTCACTATGCAGAGAATAATCTTTACATATTCATAAAAATGAAAACCCTGTTTATAGTTTTCAACTTTAAAATTGCTCCATAGACAAGTCATATAAGTCTTAACTGCCTCTCAGAGTAAATGTTTTCAAACTTCACAATATTAAAACACTGACCTGGGACCTGTTGGCACAGGCACATCTTTTACATCTTTGAAATCTAAAGCTCAATGTGATGGTCTGTGTCTTGACTATTTAGCCAAACCACTGTGTTGTCTTTTACTAGTTTTAATTTCCCCATTATAGTAGCCCCAAGACAAGTAAACTGGTTAGAGGGTCAGAGGATGTTCAGTTGACAGAGCAAGTCATCACCCTTTACTTTTCGCAAATCCCACAAACCTGGTTTTAAGAGTCTCTTGCCATTCTCCTTCTGACTTTGTGCAGTGGAACCAGTTGAGTTCATGAAAAAGCCAATAAAAAGATGGTCTCTGTTTATAGACAGCCCTCTCCTACAAGTCTAATCCCTCTTGTCACTCTCATCTACAAACGCTGTCAAGGAAGTATGTCCTCTCCTGCCCATGGAGGCAGATTGGCATCTCATAAAAATTATGTCCTTTTGAACTTGCCTGAGAAATTCCAGTAACTTTTTTCTCTCCAGGGTACTTTTCTACTGTAAGCTTGCCAGTATTTGGTAATCTCTAGAATAGGAACACATGTCAATCAGCAGCGCATACCATCCTGTTTTGTGCAGTCTAAGTTCAGAGCTGTCTAAGTCCATTTGAGCTGCTACAACAAAATACCATGGACTAGGTAGTTATAAACATCATAAATTTATTTCTCACAGTTCTGCAAACTAAGGCCAAGATTAAGGCACCAGCAAATTTGGCACCTGGTGAGGGCTCACTTTCTGTCTCACAGGCAGTGCATTCTATCTGTGTCCTCACATGGTGGAAGGAAACAAGGCAGGTCTCTGAGGCCTCTTTTATAAGGGCACTAATTCCATTCATGAAGGTTCCTCCCTCATGATCTAATCACCTCCCAGGCCCTACCTTCTAATATCATCACACTGGTGATTAGGTTTCAATGGATGAGTTTTGGGGAAACACAAACATTCAGGCCACAGTGAGGTCAAAAAAGAATATTGCATCATTTTGCTTTAGAGACCGTTTTGTTCCAGCTACATTTTGATTATCTATATGACATAATAAAAAAGAGAGTCGGGAAACCAAAGATCTTATACGTTAATACAGTCTTTATAGGACAACATTGATTAACGGCTACAGTTAATACAAAAACACAGCAACAACCAAATATTTCTATTCATCACACTTGAAAACTCTTGGTCTCAGGTCTATAGTATTTTGTAATTTTTTTTTGAGAGTGAAATGAGTGCAGGCCCAGCTTCATGGATATACAAACTATACATTCACATGAGTCCCACACGTAGATGGGCTCAGATATTGTGTAGTTGGTCCTAACTGAAAGAGGGCGAAACATTAAGTTGCAATAATCAAATTACTGATCAGATACTGAAATTAAACCTGAAAAATGTTGAGGAGCCAGAAAAAGTCTCAATCATGTTAGCACTTTCATGCACGTGATATTTCTTTTTTCCTGCCTCTTCTTCCTACCTGTAGAACTTTTCAGGCTTCATTACTATACCATGGTTGGCCCTTTCTTTCCTCCTCCGAAGACTTAAAGATGAAGTTATGATTAAGCATATGAAATATGCATACCAAGTTTTCTATAAAGATTCCTCAGCATCTCTGCCAAGCTGTCATATGAGCACTTGCATGTTGTTATATAAAAACACATATTTTAAATAAATTTTAGTGCTGTTCTAAGCAAAAAGCAGATTTAAAAAATCTGGAGTTTTCTGTTTCAATTTGAGAGAACTACATTTTGCTTAATTACTATTTAAATCACTGTAACACAATATTGATGACAAAATTTTAGTTTGCTTTTTAATTAGCTGTCAATCAAAGAAATAACATGGAACTTTGTTTTCCTCCTCTGTTAAAGCACAGCTTAACTGTGATTCACTTGAAAAATTTATATTGTTTGACAGGAAAACAAAAAACAAAAACACCTTGAATTATTCTAACCCATTCAGATTTAAGAAAATCCTTAGCAGCAAATTAACTGCCATTTGGTTTTGATCATTCGGTCTGTATCATTGAAATATGGTTCACTAGTGAATCAATGAAAGATAAAAGGTCTGTGGTCAATGAGAGGTTATGGTCTGTGAGATAAATGCTGCCCCTCTGAGTTGCTTCCAAAGTAGCCAGCTTCAGTGTATCAGTCAGAGTAGTTAATACTAACTGTTATAACAGATAAATGCCCAAATTCCAGTGGCTTAAACAATTGAAGTTTATCTCTCATTCATGCTAAGTCAGTTGATATTTCTGGTTCACCAGCTGCCTTCCACCTGGTCACCCAGACCCCTGGGTTTCTTCCTATGCACCTGTGGCTTCATTTTCCTCTCAAACTTCAGACTTCTCTCCCATCAGTTGGTGAATGGGGAACCCAGAGATGTTTTCTATGAGCAGACCAGAAGAGGCTTATGTTGCTTCAATTTACCTTACATCTACATGTTCTAAACATATGAAATGTGGTCTAGCTATGGGCCCAGGGAAGAAGGAATGAATTTTATTGACTGTCTGCTACTCTCTGCTTAAGGTCAGATGATACTGCCCTCTATCCCAATAAGTTTCTTTTTGTAATCCTTAAAACAATGTGAACAATATGAATGTGTTGCATTCATATTATAATTATAACGGATGTCTGTTTCTTTTGGACAAGAGTATTCCGTACACTTCTTGACCGATATATCTCAAGGTCATCTTTATTGACTTAGAGTTATAATTTTGGATAATTTATGTCAATCTCAGGAGTTTGATATGCACTATTTCTGATCTTTTCCAACTGCTAGGCAAGAAGTAAGCTCATTCTCAATCTTACTACTTAAACATAGTCTCTCCCTACCACCGTGTCCTCACAAGACCTCTTCTTTGGTTCAGTTATGCAACTATCTCCCAGTTTTTCTCTTTCATCTGTGGCTCTCCTTCCTTATCTCCCTTTTAACTTCTATTTGACCATTAAGTGTTTGGAATGCCTCAAGCGTGGTCCTTTTTTATTGCCTTACACTATACTTTCCATGCCTCTGATTTCAATGATCACTTACATGCTAAGTGCTCATCAATTTGTATATTCAGCCTATATTTGTCCTCTGGGACTCGGATCTGTATATCCTACTGCTTTTTCAATATCTTCCATTGAGTGTTTCAGAGGCATTTTAGATCGAAAATGCCCAAAACTGAAATCCTGTTTTTCCCTCAAAGTCTGCTTACCATGATCTGATTTTTCTCCCGTGGCCCTTAAAACTATAAGCATCAACAGTCATCCAATTCTTCACCTTCATCCTCCTCCCTTAGTTGCTTCGCATACCCTATCACTAAGGCCTATTGATTTTACCTTCCAGCTATGTGCTGCATCTATCCCTGTCTCTTCATCTTTCCCAGGGCTGATCTGTCTGTGCTGGCATTACCTGTTTCCTGAACCACAGTGACAGCTGCCTTGATCCATTTCCTGGCATCTGCTCTTGCCCCTCCTCCAATCTGTTCACCGTATTGCAGTCAGTCACTTGTTTGAAACACAAATCCATCCTTATCACTCACCACACACCCTTGCCTTAAAACCAGTTAGTGGATTCCCGTTGTTCTTAAGACTATCAACATCGTTTTTGTGTGATATTCTAGGTGCTCAATAATCTGAATCATCCCTTGTCTCAGCCTCCTTTCTGCCTTATCCTAAAGTCTCCCCTGCCTGCTTCACTTCCTGAGCTTCTTGTATACCGACTTTCCACCCAGTGCCTTAGGGCACTTGCTCATGCCATTCTCTCTGCCAGGAACACATGCTCCTTCTTCTCTCTCCCCTTTACCTAGTGAATCACTCCTCATCCTTCCCATCTTTGTAAATTCACTTCACTTTAGAAGCCTTCTCTGGATGTTATATTGTCAGGATTATCTGCTATATATGCCAGAGAAACACTACATGTACTACATATTTCTTTCACTGTACTTATCAGATATGATTAAATGTATAATTTAATGTATATGTGATTAAATGGTTAATGTCTCTTTTATTCACTGAAGAATGTCTATTTGCTCATCATTGCATCAGCAGTGCCTAGAACAATGTATCACACACAAATGTATCCAATAAGCATCTGTGTTTTCAATAGCTCCTCATTTTGAGACTCAAACCCTACCCTACCACCTAGCATAGAGAGAGTCTAAGTAAGTATTTATTTAATTGAAGTGGCTATTAATGGCTAGTTTTTAAATATATTCATTTGAAGGACATACTTCACAAAATTGCCTTGTTGGCCAGCCCAGTTTGACTCCTAATCAAAAATGCAAGTGTGCCATTTTGTTGCAGACAGGCATATGAGGTTGCTATTTAGAAGGAGAGTTTTTGTTGATACATCAAGACTGCCTTGCTAAGAATGATGGTTTCAGCTTCATCCATGTCCCTGCAAAGGACATGAACTCATGCTTTTTTATGGCTGTATAGTATTCCATGGTGTATATGTGCCACATTTTCTTTGTCCATTTAATCATGGATGGGCATGTGGGTTGGTTCCAAGTCCTTGCAATTGTAAACAGTGTTTCAATAAATATACGTGTGTATGTGTCTTTATAGTAGAATGATTTATAAACCTTTGGGTATATACCCGGTAATGGGATTGCTGGGTCAAGTTGTATTCCTGGTTCTAGATCCTTGATGAATCACCACACTGTGAACAAACTAACACATGAACAGAAAACCAAACACTGCATGTTCTCACTCATAAGTGGGAGCTGAACAATGAGAACACATGGACACAGGGAGGGGAATATCACACCCTGGGGACTTTCAGGGTTTGGGGGCTAGGAGAGGGATAGAATTTGGAGAAATACCTAATGTATTTGATGGGTTGATGGGTGCAGCAAATCACCATGGCAAGCGTATACCTATATAACCTGCATATGTATCCCAGAACTTAAAGTATAAAAAAACAAACAAAAAACAAAACAAAAAAAACCACTGCCTGAAGCATATCAAGTTAATTTATTCCCATTTCATTTTTTAGCCATCTGTTTGTTTCTAAAGTAACAAAGATTTGGTAGAAGCAGTAATAAATACTCAGATTGAAAACATTTGTGTAATAAAATTTCTATGTAATATTTAGCACTTACTATGGAAAAGTAAGGAGTATTATAGAATAAAAGTAAAATATTTTCTGCTTGGTATTGAGAAAGTACAATATTTTCTCCTTGGTATTTGGCATCTATGACTTGTCTTACTGACCTCATGCTTAAGTTTGGTTTTTATTCTTCAAAGATAGCTGAATCTGGGAGAGAAAGTCAACAACATTTTTTTTTTAGCAAAACCCAAAGTCTAGATGATCTGATAGATGCAATTTACCATTCGAGTCAAATGTTGAATATGTATTACAATTTAGGCTGTTCTCGAAGGTTTATTAACTTGAGCACCACATCTTCTGAAGCTAAAGGAGATAAAATCATAATCAAAGGTCTTTTGAACTCAAAAGAAGCATATACCCAACTATTTCTCTTTCTTAAACTGTTACTTCTCTCAGGCTAGGATCTTTGGGATATTAAAGGGCTCTTTTAACTCAAAATAGCAAAAATCATAGCCCTCATCTTCTTACTTAGGAAGATGGTCTTTGACATTTAATTCTTAGCACTCACCTTTTCCCTAAATGAAATTCTGTTTCTCATTTGAATATTGGCAGAGAGCCAAAATAAGGTGAGCATTTTGAGCAGGATAAACTAGAGGATTCATTAATGCAACAAATATATTTTGATTCAAATTATGTACCAGAAACTCTTCTAGGTATTGGGAATATATCAGCGAACAAATAACATTTCTATTCTCACAGAGCTTACATTCTGAAAGAAAGGTAATAAATAATTATCTATCTAATTGAATCTTCTACTCTATCTCTCCCTCTCTCCCTTTGGGTCTTTCAAAGACAATTCTGCAAGAGTCCAGTTATGAGCTGTTTAGCAGTCAGTACAACATCTGGAAGATGGGTGTACCTGCCCAATAAAGGGGATCTCAGAAAAGCATCAGTAGGATCTACTATAGAAGACAAATGCAGTATTGAAGGCAGGAGATGATGATGGTTTGGACTAGGGTGGTAGCTGTATTTATGGTAAGAAAGATAAGATCGGGATATATTTCTAAGGTAGATTTGACAAGTTTGCTCTTTGACTGACATCAGTTGCAAGGAAAAGGAAAGTCAGAGATGACTATATAAACTCTGGTCTGAGAAACTGTGCAAATAGAGTTACTGTTTGCTGAGATGGAAAGAAGGAGATCAAGATGTTCATGTTAAATTTGGTATATTCATTCAGATATATCAGTGGAAAGATAAGCAGTTGGTTATGCCAGTCTTGAGTTCAGGTAGAGTTTACAAATCTAATTTGGGTATTAATGATTTTAAAAATGAGGAGTTACTATAGATAAATTGGAAAAGCCAATCTAATGTTTTGAAGTTGGAAATATTAAAAGGAAACTGAAATTTTGAGGAGCAGCTGGTGAGGCAGAAATACAACCTAGAGTGAGGAGAGGATTGGAAGTCAATGAAGATACTGTTTTACAAAGGAATGCGTGATTAATTGTGAATGCTGCTGATTACTGAAGTGAGAATTGAGAATTGACTAATGAATTTAGCACTGAGAAGACCTTGGATGGCCCTGAGAAGAGCTGTTTCAGTGGAGTACTGAAAACAAAAACATAGTTGGAGTACATTCAAGAAGAAATGGTGGCAGGGAAAGAACTAAATATCATGAGTTTGGAAAACTCTTTTGAGGAGTTTTACTCTAAAGAATTTAGGAAGAGAAATAAAATATATAGTAGTTAAGACTTAAATTGGACATATTATGGAAGGTTGTTATGTTAATGGGAAGAATCCAGAGAAAAGGGGGAAATTAGTGATGCAACAGAGACAGTAATAACTGGAGTGATATACCTGAAGAGGAAAAAGAGATGAGACACATCAATTGAGGATTTGATAAATATGATGGAGGCTGCAGAGGAAAACAATTTTCTAATTTGCTATTATTTTTTCAAAGAAATAGGCTATCAACTGAGTGTGAGGATAGAGCAGAAGCTGTTGAAAATTTGAAGAGAGTTGTGAAATAATCATCTGTAATCAGGGGTGTGAAGGAACTAGGAAAATGTAGCAATATTTCTGGTCAGCACAGAATGCTGAAAGATGGTAAGAATAATCTGAGGAAGTTCTGAGTACTTAGTTGAGGTTGGGGGGGCATTTATTAAAACAATCACAAAGAACATGGGAAAAACAGATACCAACTTGGCTATTGTCATAGTATTACACAAAACTAATTTTGAAAAGTAAACTAAAATGAAATCACATGCATTATGATGTTTCAAAAGAGACTGGAGTCAATCAGAACCAATAGTTTCAATATATAATTGTTATGTTCAAATTTTGAGAAATATATTGTGCAACCATGGGAATTTGAAAATGTGAAAATGTGACCATTTGTACTGGGATACTATATCCTAAAAATTTAGTTTTATCTCTTAATTATCAAAGTGAAAGATTTCCATGCAGTATTATTTTGTTGTGCGGTAATTGTTCATCATCACTGGTGATCAGAGAAATGCAAATCAAAACTACATTGAGATACCATCTCACGCCAGTTAGAATGGTGATCATTAAAAAATCTGGAGACAACAGATGCTGGAGAGGATGTGGAGAAATAGGAACACTTTTGCACTGTTGGTGGGAGTGTAAATTAGTTCAACCATTGTGGAAGACAGTGTGGCGATTCCTCAAGGACCTAGAAATAGAAATTCCCTTTGACCCAGCAATCCCATTACTGGGTATATATCCAAAGGATTACAAATCATTCTACTATAAGGACATGTGCACACGAATGTTCACTGCAGCACTGTTTACAATAGCAAAGACCTGGAACCAACACAAATACCCATCGACGATAGACTGGATAGGGAAAATGTGACACATATACACGATGGAATATTATGCAGCCATCAAAAACGATGAGTTTGTGTCCTTTGTAGGGACATGGATGAACCTAGAAACCATCATTCTCAGCAAACTGACAGAAGAGCAGAAGATCAAACACCGCATGTTCTCACTCATAGGCGGGTGTTGAACAATGAGAACACATGGACACAGGGAGGGGAGCACTACACACTGGGGTCAGTTGGGGGGAAATAGGGGAGGGATGGTGGGGGGTGGGGAGCTGGGGAGAGATAGCAAGGGGAGAGATGCCAGATGTAGGTGATGGGGAGGAAGGCAGCAAATCACACTGCCACATGTGTACCTATGCAACAATCTTGCATGTTCTTCACATGTACCCCAAAACCTAAAATGCAATAAAATAAATAAATGGGAAAAAAAGTAATTGTTTAATTTATTTGGAATGTTGTAGTGCTTTTCCTGAGCCAAATTTTATTGTGTTGTCAAATTCAAATGCTGATCTAATGGCTTCAGAGTAAAATGAGAAAGGTCAAACAAGACTGGAAATTAGGATTTTCTTCCTTTCATTAGGTATATTTATGAAATAACTGGAAAAGTCCTCATGTATTTAACATCTGTGCCTTCTTCCCCTAGTCATTTGCATATCAAGAAGACTGACATTGAGGTTGGATGTGGTGTGGCTCTGTACTCCCTTGAATTGTACTCCCATAATTACCCCACATGTTGTAGGAGGGGCCTGGTGGGAGATAATTTGAATCATGGGGGCGGTTTCCCCCATACCATTCTTGTGATAGTAAATCAGTGTCACAATTTCTTATGGTTTTATTAGGGGTTTCCGCTTTTGTATCTTTCTCATTTTCTCTTGCCACTGCCATGTAAGAAGTGCCTTTTGCTTCCTGCCATGATTCTGAGGCCTCCCCAGCCATGTGGAACTGTAAGTCCAATTAAACCCCTTTTTCTTCCCAGTCTCAGGTGTATCTTTGTTAGCAATGTGAAAACAGACTAATACAGTAAATTGGTACCAATAGAGAGGAGTGTTGCTGAAAAGATACCTGAAAATGTGCCAGTGACTTTGGAATTGAGCATCAGGCAGAGGTTGGAACAGTTTGGAGAGCTCAGAAGAAGACAGGAGAATGTGGGAAAGTATGGAATTTCCTAGAGACTTGTTGAATGGCTTTGACTAAAAGCCTGACAGTGATATGGGTAATAAGGTCCAGGCTGAGGTGGTCTCAGATGGAGACGAAGAACTTGTTGGAAACTGTAGCAAAGGTGACTCTTACTATGTCTTAGCAAAAACACTTGCGGCATTTTGCCACTGCCTTAGAGATTTGCAGAACTTTGAACCTGAGACATGATTTAGGGTATCTGGTGGAAAAAAATTCTAAGCAGCAAAGCATTCAAGAGGTGACTTGGGTGCTGTAGGCACTCCATTTTTTAAGGGAAGCAGAGCGTAAAAGTTCAAAAAATTTGCAGCCTGACAATGTGATAGAAAAAGAAAACCCATTTTCTGAGGAGAAATTGAAGCTGACTGTAGAAATTTGCATAAGTAATGAGAAGTTGAATGTTAAACCCCAAGACAATGAGGAAAATGCCTCCAGGGCATGTCAGAGGTCTTCATGGCAGCCCCTCCCATCACAAGCCCAGAGGCCTAGGAGAAAATGAGGTGCCCTGTGTCCCAGCCACTCCAGCTCTTACTAAAAGGGGCCAAGGTACAGCTCAGGCTGTTGCTTCAGAGGGTGGAAGCCCCAAGCCTTGGTAGTTTCCATGTGGTGTTGAGCCTGTGGATGCTTAGAAGTCAATAATTGAAGTTTGGGAAACTCTGCCTAGATTTCAGAAGATGTATGGAAATCCCTGGATGCCCAGGCAAAAGTTTGCTGCAGGGGTGGGGCCCTCATGAAAAACCTCTGCTAGGGCAGTGTGAAAAGGAAATGTGGGGCCAAAGCCCCCACACAGTCCCTACTGAGACATTGCCTAGTGGAGCTGTGAGAAGAGGGCCACTGTCCTCCAGACCCCAAAATGGCAGATCCACTGACAGCTTCCACCATGTGCCTGGAAAAGCCACAGGCACTCAACACCAGCCCTTGAAAGCAGCTGGTAGGGAGCCTGTACTCTGCAAAGCCACAGGAGCAGAGCTGCCCCATACCATGGGAACCTACCTCTTGCATCAGTGTGACCTGGATATGAGACATGGAGTCAAAGGAGATCATTTTGGAGCTCTAAAATTTGACTGCCCTGCTGGATTTCAAACTTTGCACGGGCCCTGTAACCACTTCATTTTGACCAATTTCTCCCATTTGGAATGGTTATATTTACCCATTACTTGCACCCCCATTGTATCTAGGAAGTAACTAGCTTGGTTTTTATTTTACTGGGTCACAGGGGGAAGGGATTTGCCTTGTCTCAGATGAGACTTTGGACTGTGGACTTTTGGGTTAATGCAGAAATGAGTTAAGACTTTCAGAGACTATTGGGAAGGCATGATTGGTTTTGAAACGTGAGGACCTGAGATTTGGTGGGCCCAGGGGTGGAATAATATGGTTTCACTCTGTGTCCCCACCCAAATCTCATCTTGAAGTGTACTTCCAAAATTCCCACATGTTGTGGGAGGGACTTTGTGGGAGATCATTTGAATCATGGGGGCAGTTTCCCCATACTGTTCTCATGGTAGTGAATAAGTCTCACAAGATCTGATGGCTTTATCAGGGGTTTCCGCTTTTGCATCTTCCTCATCTTCTCTTGCCACCAATATGTAAGAAAATGCCTTTCACCTGCCTCCATGATTCTGAGGTCTCTGCAGCCATGTGGAACTATAAGTCCAATTAAACTTCTTTTTCTTCCCAGTCTTGAGTATGTCTTTATCAGCAACGTGAAAACAGACTAATACAAGGTTATTCTATGAGTTAGGAATAATTCCTTTCAAAGTAACACTTGCTGAGCATTTCCTTACCTTTTCTGGGCTTTTAAAAATGCACCTTATTCCTCATCCCCTAAAATGGGTGTGTTAGTCATGGTTCTCTAGAAGGAAAAAACTAATAGGATATTAATACATATAAAGGGGAGTTTATTAAGTATTAACTCACATGATCACAAGGTGCCACAAGAGGGCTTCTGCAAGCTGAGGAACAAGGAGAGCCCGTCTAAGTCCCAAAACTGAAGAACTTGGGAGTCTGATTTTTAAGGACAGGAAGCATCCAGCATAGGAGAAAGAGGTAGGCTGGGAGGTTAGGCCAGTCTCATGTTTTCATTCTTCTGTCTGCTTTATATTCTACCTGTGCTGGCAGCTGATTAGATTATACCCAGCCAGATTAAGGGTGGGTCTGCCTTTCCCAGCCCACTGACTCACATGTTAATCCCCTTTGGCAGTACTCTCACAGACACACTAAGGATCAATACTTTGCATCCTTCAATCCAATCAAGTTGACAGTGTTAACCATCACAGTGGCAACCCAGCCATTGCTGCAGGTTGATGCAGCAATGGGTGGGAAGATGTGGGAGTATAAATTTCACCAGGCAGAAATATAGGTATGTAATACCTAGGCAGGGCTCCAATGCTCTCCTAGGAACTGGACAGCTTTATGGGCCAAAGCAGACCTCAAAACCCAGCTGCTCACCTGACACAAGACTGTCCATGTAAGTAAAGTTCTGCAGGGTTCTTCCCTGTCATTATCACAGGGGAAGAGTGACTTAAGAGGCATGTGAGTCTGACTCTGCAGGTCACCCACTGTCTACACAGCTCTTGTTTCTGAAGAGCTGTCCTTGCATTGTCAACACCTTGGGTGCATTATATGTGGCTTCCTGCCCTTCTGCCAAGTGGGCCTCTTTACTTTGAGCACATGATAAGTGTCCTCCATAGGTACATGAAGTTTGTAGCAACTAACTCCTATCTGGAGTTACTCAGACCCACTACCTCTCTTGTTAGTGCATCTATGCTCTTCACAAAGTACAGTAAGCTCTGCTTTGCTTGTCTTGAAAACGTGAATTTGTTCTAGTGCAGTGGATATATTGGAGAAGAATTTGATGAACAGCTAAAAAAAAGCAATAGTATAAATAATTTTAATGGCTCTACATATCACCTCTGGGATGCATAACAATATTATTTTTATTAGAAGATGTTTTTCTGTGCTCGTAGATTATTCTTTTAGACCTGTAAATAATGCTTGACTATAATTAGTGAAATGTTAAGCCCACTAAGATTCTGCTTCTAGCTTCTATCCCAAAATTGCTTGTATTCTTTATGTTTACATCTTCTCTCACTGTGAACTCATATGAATCTGTAGCTTCAGGTCCCATGTATATACTGATGGCACCCAAATCTCTTCTTGAATGACCAAAGACCAAACTTTTTCTGAGTCACAGATTTTGATTTACATTTGAATATACCCCAAGTATTTAAAATTTCTTAAATATAAAAGTTTAATATTTCTTATACCCACTTATGAATATGCATGTGTGAGTGTGAGTGTGTGTATCACATATACTTACTATGTGTGTTAGGCACTTTCCTGTATGTTTCATCTCCAATAACTAATTACCCAAACAGCCTTATGAGGTAAGTCTTCTCATTATGCCCCTATAATAAAGGAAGAAACTGAAGCCAAGGGATTAAGCAACTGATCCAGGGTTAATGAAGGAGCTGAGATTTGAATCCAGAAAGTCTAGTTCCAGAGGACAACCATTTTCCAAACATCATGCAATCAGCAAGGTGAAAGCCTATAAGGATTATTTCAATTCTTTATTTGAATCTCTGCTTCAGCAAGCGCATTCGCTGAAGGAAAGATGTGCAGCCTTTGGTTACAGAGGAGGCATGCTCTCAGAAGGCTTGTATTTGATTTACAGTTACTTGCTCATTGATTTTTGTGAGTTCCTGAAAATTACAGAAGTTTCTTAGTGTTCAGTGAAATTGTAAACTATTATATGAATGGTGTCCATCATAGTTTTTATATGAATGTTAACCAAGGCTTCTGAATCACTGATGGAACATGTGAACATAAGGTTAATATCATCAAGTAACTGCTGATACGGCTAAAATGGTAGATGAAAGTCAGATTGTGGAATATCTTAAATGACAGATTAACAAGGTTCAAGGATTTTATCTTGCTGTCAGTAGTAATAAAAGTTTTTTGTTATCAGGAGAATGCTGTGAACTTTAGATCATGTTTCAGAAAGAATCAGTTGGGCATGTGTGTGCACTTTCTGGATAGTTGAGCATGTACAGACCTTGAGTCCTCTTCCCTCAAGGGTCTTACAATCTGGTGCTGTGGTTCTCCAATTTTAGTGTGTGTGAGAATCTCTTGGGAAAACTTGCTGTAATATCCTGGGAGGGCTTCATACCAGGACTCTGTCTTCAGAGACTTTGTTTCAGTGGAAATGGAGCAGTAAGTTGCATTTTCATCATCACTACACTTGAAGGTGATAATGCAGGTTGTTTGAGAAACACTGATAATATGCCTGTGGAATTGACATAAGTGTCAGGCAAAAATGGTCCAAAGTAGGATGGTTAGAAAGTAAGAGGTGGAGTGTCAATTTAGAATGGCCATTTGAGCCCACGTTTTTTTCTTCTTCTTCTTCTTTTTTTGGCAGATTCTCAGTACTTTCTCTCTCTCTCTCTCTCTCCATCTCTGTCTCTCTCTCTTTCTCTCTCTCACTCTCTGTCTCTCTGTCTCTGTCTCTCTTGCGCACACTCTCTCTCTCTCTCTCTCTCTCTCTCCATCCATCCTGAAAAACAGGAAAGGTTTCCATGCAGAGTTCAAAAACTGTGACGTGTATCTGCCATATATAGTGCTTGGAGGACCAAGCTGGGGAAATAAACCATCAGCTTAAAAAAGCAGGCACAAATGGAAAAGCCTTCAAGAAAAGCAAGTGCAATGGATTTCCTAGAAGAACTTCATCAAACCCTCAAGTGTGAAGCAGAGTAACTGGAGCAAGAGTGGCAGCATTGACAGTCAGAATAAGTAAACCACAACTTAAACAGTCTTAAAGAGCCAGAGACCCCCCAGAGAAGTCTCCTAGGGAGGTGGGTTGACTGAGTCTCTTGCAGTGATCAGTTCGGTATAAGACTGTTTAAAGTAAGACTCTAGGAGAGTTGATGACAGAAACTTGTTTGGATAATGCTCACTTTTAGAAAATAGAGAAAAGATAGTCAAGAAGAGCTGATAGGAAACTTGAAATTTATGCAGTGGCCTAGAAACAACAACAACAAAAGGAGTGATTTTTCAGGAGAATGTTGTTAAATTGCCGCAAGATGTACAAGTGTCAAACGATATGAAGTTAAAGATGAGATCAATTGTTTCGAAAGTTGGTAACCGTGGTCGTCTTTGTGAGAGATTTCAGCAGAGTGATGTGGACAGAAATCAGACTGAGGGGATTGAAGAAATAATTAAGGGATGAAGAAATGAAGTCATCAAAGGTTCAACAGTCTGTGTGTTTCTGTGTGTCTTTTTGTGTTTAGTGGCAAAAAGGAAAGAGGGCTGGTAACTGCAGGGGTATTCAGAGTAGAATGGTTTTATGAGCCAGAGACCCTCTCTTCATGTCTGGCGAGAAAAGGAAAGGAACCAGAAAGAATAGGAACTATTCAAGATGGCGTGGAGCAAGATGCTGATTGATGACACAGCATGTGTTGTGGGATCAAGATCTCTTTAGAATTAATATGAAACAAATTTCAAGGCAATGAAGTGAGACAGTATATTCATATTTTATTGTAATTAATTATCTTAAAAAGTGAATATAAAGAGAAGATAATAGTTCCATATTTATAGACTTCAGTCTAGTATGGGCTGATTTATAAAATGTTGGCATTATGTTTTTGAGGTAAAGATAAGAAAGTGAAAGCTTTAAGCGTGGGGCTGAGTTTATCAGGAACGTGTTTAGTATAGACTTTGTGATTGGTAATCTGGAATATATCTGGTATTAAAGAAAAACAAAGGCCAGTAGGCCTTATAGGAGAAAATGAATTTATAACTCTTAAAGGATAAAAGTGAAAAAGTGACAGGTCAATATTGCTGTTTTTACTAGAACCATTCCTTTGTTTGGAAAAGGTGGTATTCTTAAATAATTTAATGCCAAAATAAAATACAATATTAACTGAAAGGGAGAATACAAAATTATATCAACACTATAATTATAATTATTTAAAATTACTTATGCATGTGGATAAGAGTTGGAAGGAACTATGGTTGTTTTGTTAGAAATATGCAATTTTTAACAAATAATTTGTAATGTCAAATTATTTTTCTTCTTTAACTATAATAATTTTTGTGGGGAAAAAAGCTTAAAAGTATAGCTAACATTAGCTTATGAAAGTAAGGTGTTTTATTCCAATCTCATAGTCTCAGATCTTTTGAGTGGGTTGCAAAGGGATTAACAAAAATTGTTCCTTGCTTTACACCATTCTGCATAGGTAGCTATACTAATTAACATGATAGATGCTAACTGGTGCTCAGTCGATTGTAATATATTAAGTTATTTTTGCATTCCAGATGTCATTTCCTATGGGCAATGAGTTTGCAATTTCCCAAATGTAAGAATTTAATTTTTTCCTGCTCTCATTTCTGATGTCTTTAAGAACTTTGAGTTTTTTTTCTATTTAGCAGCACCAATTGAATTTTCCCATAAAGAAATATCTCATTAACCCAATTATTTTTCCATAAATAGTTAACCTAATTATAAACTGTCAGTTTCTGCATTATTAGGTATTTATAAAGCTGACAAAATTAAGAATGTACATTTTCCCCACTGCTCCTTATCTGGGACAACACGTTGGTCAGATTTCTGTATGAGTACCTTTAGAAAGGAAGACTTCCAAAGATTGTGTTGTACTGGTGACACTATATGGCAATGAGGAGTGTCAGTAAGCATAAGGGGGTTACCCTTATTAGCACCTTTGGAAGCTCAGAATTAAATAAATGTAATTTTATATGCCATTGTTGCTCCAATAGAACTCTGGGTCTCAACTTTTATCTGTGGGCAAAAGTTTACATGCACAACAACATCTGGAGTGGTCTGCATTGCATGTGGCTGCTGAAGATGTAAAAGACACTGTGGATTCTGTGCTGTTTCTCAAGCCCTCACTAATCCATTGTTTGCTCTCCCACAGACATGAATTATGACAACCAGGCTGGGAACCATGCTAGGTAGAAGACCTTTCTGGAGATAGATTAAAAATACATAGACCAAGCATTGTGGCAGGAGCCATTCTGTAACAGTTTCATGTCTTATCCATAAATAATGTTGTTCACTACAAATCATAACCTCCAACTTAAATCTTCTATACTAAATTTTGAGCATAGAGTTGAACACACAACAGCAAGATCTAGGTTATTCCTTTCCCCTCTATTCACATAGCTGAATTAGTAAACTGGTCAAGAATTCACTTATTTCACCTAAGAAGAAACATATTATTTTATAAAAGCACTGAATATTATGTTGAAGTTGGTATTATAATACAATGGAATTGTGTCTATCTAGTACCCCTATTTCTAGATCTCAAGTGACTGAACAGCCTCAGTCTGGAAATAAAGAGACAAAATACACAAAGAGCCGTGAGCTTAAATACCAGTTCTGTCACTAACTGGCTGTTTAATTTGGGTGTTTTATTTAAGCTGTGTAAGTCCAGGCTTCTCACTGAAAAATAGAGATAATACATAGATGATAGCAGTATATTGTGAAAGACACAAGATAATGAACACGCAGTTCTTTGCTCAGTGTCTGGTACATAGTAGGTGCTCAAAATTACTAGCTTTTAAAAATAATTCTCCTCATTATTTGGTGTCTCCAACGACTTTCTTACATAGTTCATTATAAATAAATGTAATTCATTTTTTGATCATGTGGTTCTGTGTCAGATTTACTCAGAGACCTCCTGACTAGGAAAGAACATGGTGGTGAATCTTACCCTGGTGATGCCTAACACAGCAGTGACTCATAATCATCTCATCGCTGCCTATGAAATGGTTCATTTAAAGGACGGTGACACACCAAGATAGCTGCTTTCAGAGGGAGATCTTGGAAATTCTTTTATGTTAACAACGGTACCCCACACAAGAATAGGAGGACCATTCTGTCAGTACATTGGGGAAGTTTCTTTAAAATATCCCTGGACTGTGTAGATTTCTGGTAATAGAATATATGATCTGCCACTTCTGTCTAGTGAATACTCTCTGTTTTTTTTTTTAAATATATAATGGCTTTTAGGAATTGTTCTGAGTGATGCTACATATTATCTATCTATCTATCCATCCATCCATCATCCACCCATCAATCCATCTATCCATCCATCTATCCATTCATTCATCCATGTATCTTTTTAATCTATCTACCTATATGTGTAGAGCTTATTCATGTATATACACATACATGCACACAGACAAATGTATATACACACATATACATGTAATATCTTTATCAGCCTTAAAGATGGATTCTTACAGTGATGATAATATTGCATTACTTGTTGTTTCTCATCCACTGTGACATTCTATGTTATTTCAGTAAGATTTAATAAGCAAAATGATGACAGATGAGAGTTCCCTTGCAGCCTGGTGAGATTTTAACTTCATGTAAAGCAAAGAATTGTGGGGCAACATCAGGGATAAACTTGTGGAATTAATCATTTGGTTTTTCTTCAGTATATCCCATCACCATCGGGAATCAGATTCAGTAATTATGTTCTATGGTTCGTACTCATCATGATGTCTTGACCTCCAGCTCTGAAACAATATATTCCCTGAGAGATTCTGACTGTATTTTCTGAGGTTCTTCAGGGTCAAGTAAATTGAGGATGTCTTTATTATGCATTTGACTAATCTAAATTAGATAGTTTTAGCCATTAACCTTAAAAAGCGATGAGACTGTCTAAAAAAACAAAAACAAAACTAAAAACCTTAAAAAGCACATAATGACCAATTACAAGTGAGAGAATTTTTTCAGTAATGCTTTATATTTTCTAAGTACCGATACAGATGTTTTGTCACATTATTTAAAACGTGATTACCCTGCCACATCACTTATATTTTAAAAATGAAGTTGCCATCTTGTAAAAATAAATACATGGATGCCATTTACAAGTAATATCAGTTAATACCTAATGTAAACATCCCTTGTGTGCCAAGTCTATGATATACTGCTAGTTACTATGAAAATGTGAGATTCAGTGAATTGGATAGAGCATCAACTTTATTATCCACATAAGTTACCCATTTCTTATATCATAGCTCTGGTTGTATAATTTATTTCAACAGACTTATATTAAGCATTTTCCACATATAATACACTGTTGACAGGTACTGGAGAGAGAGAGCACACAATCTAAATGCTTCTCTACATTACAGTAAATGTTGCCACCATGTTGCAGAACAATTTTTGGACAACCAGGCATATCTTTGGAGTTGAACTTTGTGGAGTCACTATTGGTGCTGTGAGGGTTCACCTGTAAACCTGGCAGTTTTAGGTGGCCTCTAGAGGTTATAGGGTCAAGGGATATTTTTTTTCTTGTTGTTTAATACTATGAGTATGTTTAAATGCTTACATAAAAGAACCAAATTAGAGGGAGAGTTAAAGGCACAAGAGAGAGAAGAGCTGATTGTTATAGCAAGGTCTCTGGGTAGGCAGAAGTGAATGGGTCCCAGAAAAGATTTAGGAACTGACCTTCTATCAGGGAACAGCATTTCTTTCATCATCATGGGAAACATAGAGACTCAGGGAGTTTATAGCCATGTATGGACCCAAAAGAACTGGACACATGATGAGCAACTATGGCAGGATGAAGGAAGGCATGTTAGGAAATGTCTAGCTCCGAGGCCTCCACCTGGTCCCTAGGTGAGAAGCTGCCATGATTCCTTAATAGGGAGCAAGACAAAGACTAAAATGATGGCAACGTAAGGGGTAAGGATAGACGGGAAAAGGTGATTTTAAAAGCTTTTTGAGGATAAATTCTATCTGTGTTCACCTTTGTGACCTTTGTTGCATCCTTCTCAATCTTGCATATTATTGGGTCAAATAAGTTTATGGTATTTATTGTGTTCAAAAAGAGTTATAGCTTCTTAAATTTCTTATATTTTCTTTGTTTTTATATATAAAGCCTCATTTAATTAAGTAGTATGTTTTTTTTTTTAATTGTACTTTAAGTTCTGGGGTACATGTCCAGATCTTGAAGGATTGTTATGCACATACATGCCATGGCAGTTTGCTGTCTCCATTCCCCCGTCACCTACATCAGGCATTTCTCCCAGTGTTATCCCTCCCCAACATCCCTGACCCCTCAGTCTCTCCCCTAGCCCCACACCCCCCAACAGACCCCAGTGTGTGATGTTTCCTAACTGTGTCCATGTGTTCTCATTGTTCGATACCCACCTATGAGTAAGAATGTGCGGTGTTTACTTTCCTGTTCTTGTGTCAGTTTGCTGAGAATGATGATTTCCAGCTTCATCCATGTCCCTACAAAGAACACAAACTCATCGTTTTTTATGGCTGCATAGTATTCCATGGTGTATATGTGCCATATTTTCTTCGTCCAGTCTATCATTGATGGGCATTTGGGTTGGTTCCAGATCTTTGCTATTGTAAACAGTGCTGCAATGAACATGTGTGTGCAAGTGTCTTTATAATAGAATGATTTATAATCCTTTGGCTATGTACCCAGTAATAGAATTGCTGGATCAAATGAAATTTCTATTTCTAGATCCTTGACGAATCTTCACACTGTTTTCTGCAATGGTTGAACTAATCTACCTTCCCACCAACAGTGTAAAAGTGTTCCTATTTCTCCACATCCTCTCCAGCATCTGTTGTCTCCAGATTTTTTAATGATCTCCATTCTAACTGGCATGAGATGGTATCTCAATGTGGTTTTGATTTGCATTTCTCTAATGACCAGTGATGATGAGCATTTTTTCATATGTTTGTTGGCCTCATAAATATCTTTTTTTGAAAAGTGTCTGTTCATATCCTTCACCCACTTTTGATTGGGTTTGTTTGTTTTTATTCTTGTAAATCTGCTTTAGTTCTTTGTAGATTCTGGGTATTAGCCCTTTGTCAGACGGGTAAATTACAAACATTTTTTCCCATTTTGTTGGTTACTTGTTCACTCTAACGATTGTTTCTTTTGCTGTGAAGAAACTTTTAAGTTTAATTAGATCCCATTTATCTATTTTGTCTTTTGTTGCCATTGCTTTTTGTGTTTTAGTCATGAAGTCCTTGCCTATGCCTATGTCCTGAATGGTATTGCCTAGGTTTACTTCTAGGGTTTCTATCGTGTTAGGTCTTACGTTTAAATCTTTAATTCTTATATTTTCTTAAGATGATAGGATGGAGGGGTCATAATGCCAACTTGACTCTCCTGCTTAGGACTGGCCCTTCTTTTAAATGTTGGACACACAGTTACATTATTTAATGCATAATTTGAAAGTGGCAGAGTCCCTGATTATTGGAGTATAAAATTTTATATTATTATGGAGGTTTAGAAGTACATGACTGGACTTACTCATACAGTAATTCAAAGTAAGTCCATGGGACATCCACTTCAAATGAAGTTGACCTATGTCTCATCTCCCTGGGTTGGATGCCCGACCCTCACCCTTGAAATCAGTTTATGGATCACTCAGGGCAAACAGAAGCAGAACCCTCATGAACCTGCTTCTTTGGGAAATTTTGAGTGGAAATACAGAATGAGGCAAAAACAAAGTTACCTTCTTCCATTTCTTGCATTAAAGATCCCAGAGCCATTCTTCTATGTGTTCTCTATTTGGACCTTGTATAGTGTAGGATATAGCCAGGAACTAAGGATCGTCAGTTGACTCATACTTGGCAGGGGCAGGGGTTCCCTCCTCTGAGAGTGATCTTGAGGAGAGAACCTATTCAGATGGTTTTATGACAAGATGAAAGTAATATTTCTTAGTTACCTCTTAGATATGAGTTTAGTGTTAAGTTTGCCCTGAAGTATAGTTTTCAAAATAATTAGATCAGGGATATGCTGTTTTGACTAAGTAGAATACCAAATAAAATAAGTCATTCAAGTTGTGACTGAAAGTTCAGATGGTCCTTATGGAATCAAGGTGACCATGTAACACAGCACTAAACCAGAAGTGAGTCATGTTGTTTATCATACTGTTTTAATAAATTTTGTATAACACAACCCCACACAGTTCAAAACAGTACTGGTTACTCACTCCATGGAGAAGTCAAGAGTAAAATGAGTAATACATTGGTTATGATGTCTGAAATTGAGCACATAAGCATTTATTTTGTTGGTGAATAATGTTCACAGTGAAAATTGGCACACTGTTTGGATTGCCAGGCTTTTAAAAAGGTATAATTAAACAGTATTTTTAAATAAAATCTGCAGAAATAGAATGGCAGCTCTTCTCTCCTATTAGTCAGGTGTCCTGAGACAGCTGGACTGATTGAAGGCTTTACCCGGTTCATTTGGATTCTGCTTGTAAAGCATGAAGAAACCAACTTTACAGTTAGGAATTTCCTATAATTTAGACTCTTTTAAAGCCATATAATCGATGCAGATATCAAAACACTAAGATGAGATAAAAATATTTTTTAATCAAGTCAGTTAAATAACTGTAAAGTTTGAAATTATGAATTAAATCTAGATGTTTGGCAAAGAAAAAAATCTTTATAAAAGGATAAAATAGTTGGGGAATAAAGTAATTATTTATCCTTCCCATATCAAGTGAGAAAAAAACTAATAATTTTATTAACTTTAGGTTTTTATTGTACTAAATATCATGATTTTTATTTACTTTATTGCGGTGTATATTTTTCTTTATTATACATCTTTGTAGAAAACCTAGTAACATTCCTGTGTGACTGATAGATTAATCATAGATATGCCCATTTATAAAAATACATGCTAGTATAAGAGATGAGTGAAATATATAAAAGTATGTTGTAATTATTATGCTAATTAGTTAAATGGAGGAGGATGTATGTCGAGAATATTTGCTTTAAATAGGACATTGTAGTGAAAACCATTCCAATGATGATGACTAATTAGTACATATCTTCAAAATTGTATAAAGCCCCAGAAATATTTTCAAATACAAGAATTTCTAGTTAAGATGTTTAACAAATATATGTTACTTTTGTTTTCTGGGTGAATGCTCAAACTAATTTCCTGGTGATCATTATGCTCAGTACTTAAGCATCATTAATGTTATTGTTGACATATAAAAATAACCAAAAATATCCTGGTCAGATAGTTTTTTTCTTTATCTTTTTAGCTGATATATAATCGTTGTACATCTTTATGGGGTACAGAGTGTTATTTCAATATGCATATACAATGTATAATGATCAAATCAGGGTAACTAGCATATCTGTCACCTCAAACATTTATCATTTTTGTGTGTGTGAACATTCAAAATCCTCTCCTCTAGCTTTTTGAAAACATGCAATGAATTATAGCTAACCATGTTTACCCAACAGAACTGCAGAACACCAGAGCTCAGTCCTCTCATCTAGCTATTATTTTATATCTATTAACCAACTCCTTCCCATCCTCCTCTTGCCCCAATCCTTCCCAGCCTCTAGTACCCACAATTCTACTCTACTACCATGAGCTCCATTTTTTTTTCTGTCCCTCATATGAGTGAGAATGTGTGATAATTATCTTTCTGTGCCTGACTTATTTCACTTAACATAATATCCAGGTTCATCCACATTGTTGAGAATGACAGGATTTCATTATTTTTTATGGCTGAATAGTATTCCATTATGTGTATATAACACATTTTCATTATCCACTTGTCTGTTGGTGGACATTTAGGTTGATTCCATATCTTAGCTGTTATAAATAGTGCTGCAATAAACAGCGTGGTACAGGTATCCCTCTGGTGTATTGATTTCTTTTCCTTTGGATAGATACCCAGTAATGGGACTGCCATATCCTATGGTAGTTTTATTTTTAGTTTTTAAAGAAATTTCCACATTGTTTTCCATAATGGCTGTACTGATTTACATTCACACAAACAATGTATAAAAGTTGCCTTTTCTCTGCATCTTTGCCATCATTTATTTTTTTTCTTTTTGATAATAGCCATTCTAACTGGCATGAGATGACATCTCATTGTAGTTTTGATGTTTAGTGATGGTCAGCATTTTTTCATAAACCTGTTGATCATCTGCAAGTCTTTTGAGAAATGTCTATCCAGATCTTTTGCCCACTTTTAAATCAGCATTTTTTTCTGTTGAATTGTTTGAATTCCTTGTATATTCTGGATATTAGTCCCTTGTCACGTGAATAGTTTGCAAATATTTTCTCCCATTCTACAGGTTGTCTCTTCACTCTGTTGATGGTTTTCTTTGCTGTACGGAAGCTTTTTAGTTTAATACAGCCCCATTTGACTATTTTTGTTTTTCTTGTCTGTGCCTCTGAAGCCTTGGCCAAATAGTTTTTATTTCCCTCAAACAGTAGCTTTGGTGTTTGATTTTCTCTTTGCTCTTTCCAGAAAAGCAACCACCCAACCATAAAGAATAGGTTTTTAATTTTTTAAATTCATATTTGGATATTCATCTTAATGCTAGATGTAAGTAAATTAGATTTTCCCTGTTACTATTTTATAAATCATTTTTTATTTTAATTTAGTGAGAGTAATAGATAGAATGATTCACCCTGAATTACTCTTCCCCTTGACAGATTAGGCTTGCTCTTAGGTAAAGTTTGTTATTCCTGTCTCTGTTTTGTCTTAGGTTTATTTTTTTCCATGGAGCAGCTTCTTTCTTCTTACAAAGTGAAGTTCTGGAGGACCAACAGGTCACTACATGTGTCCATAGTTATATAAATTCTACCAATTGTAACAGTTTGGCTCAAGTTGGGGCCTGGCTACGTGTTCTTCATTCCTGAGTAATAAATCTCATCTTTCTACCATAAGCTGGTAATATATGGCTGGAATGCTGGCATGGGAATTCCCCCCTCCTTTCAGAAATAGTTCATTTCTTATGTCCTTCTCCCCCTGTTATTCTTCTTTTCTTCTTAGCCCAAGTGATGGTTGTAATTAAATTCAGAAGTTTGATAGTCCTATTCAGTTCATGTCCACCCAAAAGCAGAGAGGAGCCCATCATCATCAGTTGTTTTGAATCTGAATGCCCAGCAGGAAAAATAACTCCAAGGCTCTTACTTAAGGCTGTTGTGTCTGTTCTGTCACGCAGTGAGGCAGTAACACTGACTGCATTTATTCTTCTGGGAATTGTTCTTCTTGGAGCTGTAGTCGTGATGGTACCTCCCTGCAGGAGTTCGTGAATTAATGGGACTCATAGAGCATAGTTTCTCTGAGAATTTTTTTATGCCATAAACTCCTTTACTTCCTGGTGGGTAATGTTTCCTGTTTCTGTTTTTTGTTGTTGTTGTTGTTTGTCATTTTTTCTTTAGTAAAATGAAAATTCCAAGTAGAAAATAAACTGAAAGTGGAATTCGTCTGAGGACTGGTTCTGTTTCCTGGCAGGATTGTAGAACACTGGTATTCAGCTGGCTGCTTACAATGAATGTCTATTGTGGTTGGTCGTGGCCAAAAGAGACATTATTATTGGTTTGTGCCCAATTATACTGATTATTAAAATACATTGAGGCTGGGCACAGTGGCTCATGCCTGTAATCCCAGCACTTTAGGAGGCCGAGACAAGCAGATCCCAAGGTCAGAATTTCAAGACCAGTCTGACTAATGTGGTGAAACCCCGTCTCTACTAAAAATACAAAAATAATTAGCTGGATGTGATGGCAGACACTTGTAATCCTAGCTACTCAGGAGGCTGAGGCAGGAGAATCGCTTGAACCCAGGAGGTAGAGGTTGCT
>NW_022436941.1:78225130-78266220 GCF_009761245.1 Sapajus apella
TATATATATATAAAACTCCCTGGTTGCAAACATCCCTGTTCTTAGTAATTCTTAGAGATGAAGAAAGGCTTCTATTTTCTGTTTTAACTTTCTACGTCATCTCTATCCTTTCTTTCTCTAGTCTTTCTTTTT
This sequence comes from Sapajus apella, assembly GCF_009761245.1. Lineage (NCBI taxonomy): Eukaryota > Metazoa > Chordata > Mammalia > Primates > Cebidae > Sapajus > Sapajus apella. Next base: position 78,225,263 of record NW_022436941.1, read on the forward strand.
GATAAGTCTCTGTCGTTCCTTTATCAGTGTGAAGAAGGTGACTATTGGAAAACTGGTGTCCTAGCTTCTTCAGTCCTGGGATCTTAAAGTTTCTTCAAAACATGACAGTCATGTTAAAATGAAATTCTATGAATTTATTTAGAGTACTGTTTGTAAAAGTGTAAGTGTCACTATGCAGCCTTGCTTGCCTACCTACCCAAATTCTCTCCCCTATTCTTCCCAACTCATACTGCCAGCACTGGGTCACTGGCAGGCTGTTTGAAAGATTTCTTCTTAACAATTCAAAATGCTTGGTTGAGTGACAGGATCCATATTCCAAATCTCAGCATCACACAATTCTTCCATGTAACAAATCTGCACACGTACCCACTATATCAAAAATAAGATTTAAAAAAAAAAACAAAAAACAAAACAAAAGCCCTGGTTTATAGTAAGGCATCCAGTGATCTACTTAGCTGGTAAATTAATGCCCATCTAGAGTATAGAGTTTGGTTGGATGATTTATTGTGTATTGTGATGCTAAAAATTAATTATTTTCACTTTCTTTGATACTAAGATCAGTTTTCTAAGGTAAATGTGAAGTACATCAGTAGCTCCAAATATAATTGAGATCTCCCAATTTTCTTGAACTGACTGTATATTTTAAAGAATTATTTACTTTCATGGTTTGCTAAGACCCAGACAGAAAGAAACTTTCAGTGTTGGTGGCAGCAGAAAAGAATGCTAATAAGTGTTAGTCATCTACAGTAAATTAAAAATGTAATAATAAAGGAAAATTAAACTGCTGTGTGTTTGGGTGTTTGCTCTATCACCATAAATTCACAACATCATCTTCTGTTCTCTGAAAAGGAGTGGGTGTGGCAGGAAGCATTTGTGAAATTCTATTAGCATTTTTAGAGACAATTACTCCACTAAATGATTCAGGATTCAGCTCCTAGTATCAAAGATTCTACTTAGACTTATGAAGCATTTTATTCTGCAATTGAGTGTACATATAATATGGAATTCTTAGGATAGAAAAACTTGTTAACTTCCAGCCCAAATCCTCTTATTTTGGATGAGAAAATACGGATGATTGCCCTTACAGTCTTCTATCTACTGGTGTAGGAGTGGAAATTCACCAGTTTACCTTCACACTGGAGGTAGATAAAAATACTTCAGAAATAATGTTAGTCAAGAGCACAATGCTTTGCCATTGGTAAATAAATAAATTAATATAAGATGTCATGCCCTGAGATTCAGAATTGGCAGCAAGAATGTGTATATTTTTCTTCTCACTTTATTATTGAGTAAGAGTACTTGAAAATGGATGAAGGCAGAAATGTAACCAGATGTTGAATCAGATTTCCTGTGCTTTGAATTTTGGACCTGCATTTATTCCATTTCTCTAGGAAAGTTGCCCTTCTCTTTCTTTGTTCAGTACTGATACCTGATTCTGTTACACTGGAGATTTCTAAAGCACCCAAGAGGGAAGATTCCGTGACTTCTGCCTTACTGCTGCACCACACAAATAGCAATATCAATTTATGTCTCACTGTTCTCAACCCCACATACTGTTTAAACCTAACAGCTACGGACAGTGACTAATTTCCTAGGAACATGATCATTTTGTTCTTGTTTGGTGTCTATGCCAACCTCCAACTCACAAAAAGCTGTTAATTCCTGCAAAATCCATTTCGAAGTCCTCTCAGAGATTGGTGTATTTAAAACACCTAGAAGGTTAACATCCATTGTGTTTTTGAGGCCTCAGCTTTGACTTAGAAAAAGCTCGTGCCACAGTGTGTATGTGTGAACATATTTCCTAAGAGCTGATGTATGCCCATGGTGTCCTGCTGCAGGGCTGGTGATAAATGATGAAACCATTTAGTGCATAAACTCACATAACTTTTCAGTAGAATCAATGGTTTAGTTGCAATTGAGTTGCATGTCTAAAAGAATGCAAGATTGAAGAACCCTGAGAAGAGTGGTAGTTCCTGAAGACAGAAATAGGAATTCTTCTGTTGTTTCTCAAGTGGTATCAAGCATGCGCCTGACTCATTGATGCTATTTTATATTGTGAAGGAAGTATAGATAAGGGAAGGAAAAACCAGTGCAAATATTCTAGACCTACTTAAGGGTTTGTGGCAAAATCCTTTTCGTAAATAATTGATAAGGCTGGATAATTTAACCAAGTGTTTGAGACTAAAAGCAGCAGGATTTTTTGTTTGTTTTTGGTTTCCTTCCTTCCTTCTTTCCTTTCTTCCTCCCTCCTCTCTTCCTTCCTTCCTCCCCTCCTTACTCCTTCTTTCCCTCCCTCCCATCCTTCCTTCTTTTGTCCTTCCCTCCCCCACCTTCCTTCCTCCCCCCCTCCCTCCCTCTCTCCCTCACTTCTCCCTTCTTTCTTCTTTCCTTCCTTTCTTCTGTCCATCCTTCCTTCCCTTCTCTTTCTCCCTCTTCCCTTCATCCTTCCTCCCTTATTTCCTTCCCTCTTTCCCTTCCTCTCTTCCCCTCCTTCCTTTCTTCTTCCCTTTTATCTCTTCCTTCCTAAATAAATATTTTTCAGAGTAGGTAAAATAGTTAAATTACTTACAAGTCAAATTGTATAAAAAGGTAAAGCAGAGAAGCCTCTGTCCCACTCCCATCTATTCCTCCTTCACTCTGTTACCCACCTATGAGAAATCATACTTATTAGCATCATGTTTATTTCTTCAGTGTTTCTATAGGTAATACTTATTATATGTTATACAAACACAAATATACGCATACTTAATTTCCTTCCATTTTTACCAATTTCCTTCCTTTCTCACTGTCCTGCTCCTAGCTTTATTTTTTACAAATTAATAAAATATACTAAAGATTTTTTCATATAAGTACATGAAGGTTTTCCTTTTTGTATTTGAACTGCATAATATATCCACTATGTGGATATATTATGGTTTATTTAAATAAATTCTTATCAGGGAATATTATTTGAGTTGTTCCAGGGTCTTTCTGTCTTTCTTTCTCTTTCTTTTCTTTTCCTTTTTCTTTTGCTTTCTTTCTTTTTTTGCTGTGAAAAACAATGTTACAATGAATAACTAGTATCATTTTACATTTGTTCAAAGTATTTGTGGGATAGAGTTCTAGAACTGAAATTGCTTCTTGAAAGGGTAAATTGTTTCTGTTGACTTGCAGAAATTTCCAGACTTCCCTTCATAGTAGTTATACCATCTTGCAATCCTACAGCAAAGTTTGAAAGTGTGCATTTTCACACATCCTTTCAAAAACATTTGAACTTTTTGGTTTTTGTATCTCTAATTGGTGACAAATGATATATTGTTTTCATTTTCAATCACTTCTTATAGTTGAACTTGGACATCTTTTCATAAGTTTAATGATCGTTTGTTTTCCTTTCTCAGTAAACTATGTTGTCTTTGCTCATTTTTCACTGGGCATTTGGTCTTACAGTTTTCCATCAAATCTTTATAAAGTCGAGAGGTTTGTACTTTGTTTATGATCTGAGCCACAAACACCTTTATTCCTTCCTTGACATTTATCGTTTGCCTTAACTTATGGTGAATTTTTACCATGCAAATGTTTTTGACATTTATGTTGTTCAGTATATCAATATATTCTATATTCAATACTTTCAACAGTGGCTAAAACTTGCCAAGTGTTGAGAGGAATATGGATGTCTAGATTAGTGAAGCTCAAGTGTTCCAGGCAAGATCAACACAAGACGTATTTTTCCTAGACACATTAAAATCAAATTGTCAAAATCAAAGACAAAGTGAGAATTTTGAAAGCATCAAGAGAAAAGCTACTCATCACATGGAAGGGTACTCACGAAGGCTACAAGCAGATTTCTCAGCAGAAACTTTACTGGGCAGGAGGTGGAATGATGTTTTCAAAGTATTAAAAGAAAAACAAAACTGCCACATAAGAATAATGAACCTGTAAAAGCTGTACTTTAGAAATGAAAGAGACATAAAGTCATTCACAGAAAAAAGAAAGCTTAGAAAGTTTATTTCCATTAGACCTGCCTTACGAGAAATGCCAAAGGAGTTCTTCAAGTTGAAATGAAAGGACCCAAAGTAACATTATGAAAACACATGAAATCCCGCAGCTAACATCACACTCCATGTTGTAAAGCCAAAAGCTTTTCCATTAAAATCAGCAAGAAGACAAGGAAGTTCACTTTTACCACTTCTATTCAGCGTAGTACTGGGAGTCCCCTCCAGGGCCACTAGGCAAGAAATAGGAATAAAAAACGCCCAAATTGTAAAGAAAAAAGTTAAATTGTCTCTATTTGCATAAGGCATGGTTTTATATATGGAACTTCTAAAAATTTCATCAAAAATTGTTAAAATTAATCAATTCAGTAAAGTTGCAGGATACAAAATTAACATATAAAACCAGTTGTATTTATTTACATTAACAAATAACTATTTCAGAAAGAAATTACAAAAACAATTCATTTACGATAGCATTAAAATGAATAAAATACAGAAAAATAAGTACAATCAAGGAGTGAAAGATCTGTACACTGAAAAGTATAAGGCATTGATGAAAGAAATTGAAAAAGACACAAATGAAAACATATTTTATGTCTATGTATTAGAAGAATTAATATTGTTAAAATGTCTTTACTGTCCATGTAATCTACAGATTTAATGCAATCCCTACCAAAATTCCAATTGCATTTTTATAGAAAATGTGTTGGGAACATTATATTCTATTCTAGCTATTTGAAATATAAATTATTGTTAACTATAGTTTTCCTACTGCCCTGATTTCTAATACTAGAAATTTCTAATACTAGAAATATTTCTATTATTAGGAATAAGTTCTAATGCTAGAACTCATTTCTTCTATTTAACTGTATTTCTATATCCATTAACCAACTTCTAGGCTATGTGTTGACAGTTTTCCTAAGAGTTTTCCCAAGGCAAAGAATAAGTGGAAGTCAATCTTAAATCACTGTGCCTGACTGTGACCTGTGATAAAAGATTTAATGGGAAATTTCAGTTTAGATCAGAGTAACAGATGATATTCATCAGATAGTAGGTGCTGGAGATGGATTCAGAGCTAAGTAAGAAATCCTGTTTTTGAGATTAAGTAATCTCACTTCATATCCAGTGAGACTGCAACTGCTGACTAAGAATTTTCTAGCCTCTTTTTATCCCTGTTAGCCTACATGAGCAGGTAAATATCTAGTTCCTTCTGGGTCTAAAGATTCTGTAAACTTCAAAGGAGAGATCCTTTGTAATTTGTATGTTATTGGATTTTCTAATGTCCATCATAGCACCTGATTTAACACTCACACACATGCACACACACACAGGATATATTGAATAAATGAATAAATTATTAGACAGGAAGGTTGTTACTGATATCTAACATCACTTATTTTTCTTATAACTGGATTTTATGTAACTTTGGGAGCAAGCAAGGCATCAATCTTAAAGTATAGACAAATTTTCTGTCACCTCAGATATTCAAATAAGAGAATATCCTAAGCCCAAATGGAAAGGCTGAATTGACCCAGGTGATTAAGTCATGCTCTGAAAACTATATAATCTAATAACTTTTTATTAAGAATGAGTTCAGTAAAACAGTTCACAATTTCTTTTTATTTAAGTTGTATATATTATATGTACGGCTTTCAAATGTGAGTGGGATTTGGGATCAGAAAGGCAGGGCTTCATACTGCACTTCTCCAACTTGCTCTCTATTTGTCCTTTAGCAAAAGACAATCTTTTCATCTTTACTTTCTTATTTGTTAAACACACAAACACACTACCTCATAGCATTCAATGAGCAGTATGTAGGTACACAATCAACACAAAGCACTCGTTTTCTTATTTCTCCTTCATATGTTTTTCATTCTAATTTTCAATCTTTGCCATGTTCAAGAATTCATTTCCTAGCTATGATTTTTAGAATAAGAGTATGACTAGATCATAATCATTTTTAACTTAGCACATTACCTCCTATTTCGTTGAAATAAATATCAACAAGAATTCACACTTCTAAATCCTCGAAGGCACATGTCCATCCAAGACCCAAGTGACTGAAATATTAAGAGCCTTGTTATATGAAGAAATACCCATTTTAATGGTGTTTTCTGAGGCATTAACTGTTACTCTGAAAAGAAAGAAGAGTGTTGGTAAGACTTGGGTATGAGATAAAAGAATTAGAGATTTCCTTATAAACTGGAATGACCTTATAAATGGCCCAGCAGCCATGTAATTAAATACCATAAAAGCTCAGAATTCCATTGCGCCCCCTGGAAACATCATAATTGCCTCAGTCATTAGCTTTCAGGGTTTCATCCTTAACTAGCATATTTCTAGTCTCATCAAAACTATACATTAGCATTCAGTGGCTTGTAAAAGTAAACTTCCTTTTAGATAGTCCTTTGTGCTTGTAAAGTACATCCAAATAAATATATAACATGAGATGGAGTACAACTTAAAGTTGTCTTCTTTCATCCTATAAATTATTGGTTACTCTTCATGTATGGTGACTACATGTTGACTTCAGTAGAGAGCAAACAAGTTGTCTTTATAATTTGAAGTTTTGCTTTCTCTTTTTGAAAGAAAATCCATAATTTAGAGATTCTATCTGTGGAAAAAAAACTGGATTAAGCAATATTAATTTTTAAAAATCCTGTTATGTAGGTATTTTTGTTTTCTTGCTTCATGCCAAGTGCTTTCATAAATACTAGACTTCTATTTGTACATTTTGCTTTCCATGAAGGTGAAGACAAATAAAGAGTGATCATTCAAAAATATTAATGTACAGCAAAGTAAAGTAACTGTAGGGCTTCCATAACAGAAGTACAACAAACCAAATGGCTTAAACAAGAGAAATGTTTGTATTGTCTCTCAGTTCTGGAGGCTAGGAGTCTCAAATCAAGGTGCCAGTGGCACTGGTTCATTTTGAGCAAGTTGAGAGAAAGATCTATTCCTGACTTTTCTTCTTGGCTTGTACATAGACAACTTGCTTCCCTGCATCTGTCTTCACATTGTCTTCCATCTGTGTACCTCTAAAAAAGAAAAACAAAAAACAAAAAACAAAAAGCATGTCAGTCATCTTGGAATAGGGCATACCCTAATGATTTTGTCTTAACTTAATTATCTCTATAAAAACTTTATCTCCAAACCAAATCACATTCTAAAGTACTTGAGGGTGGGGGGGCAGGGTGAGGATTTCAACATATGAATTTTGGGAAGACTGAATGCAACCCATAAAGGTAGCCGTTTAAGGAGAAGTATTTTTAGTCTTTTAACTTAAAGTCTCTCTACAATGTTAAAGCATGCCATCTTAATGTATGCTATTTAGAATAATGTAAAAAGTTGTATATTTTCACTAACATTTAGGTCACCTTCAACTTTGTTTTTGATGTTTTATAAACTGCCCATAAGTGACTTTAATCACTCACTGTATACCACCGACAGATCATTTCTCATGAATTCAGTGATGTGCACTTTGAGACTCAGGAAAGATGGAAACTTGGCCTTCCTAAAGTCATATAGTTAGTATGTGGCAGAGCTGATATTCAACTTTATCTCTTGCTGCCTCTGAAGTTAATGATATATGCATGGTCACTATTATTTTAAAGTACTCATTAGTGCTTGCCTTTTTAATAAAAATAAAAATTTTCCTGATTATAAATATAGCAGGTGATCACTGAAGAAAATTTAGGAAAAAATTCAAAACTTATAGAGGTTAATATTAAAATTACTCATAATTTCATGATGCACAGATAATTACTGGTATGTTATCTTACAGAAATCATTTGTAAACATTTTTATTATTCAATTTATATATATATATCTGCAGAACTACATATGTAATTTCACTTATCACCAAAACTAGTTGCAAAATATGTTTTTACATTTGCCCAATTAAAAATCACCCTTAATCTTAGTGGAGAATAATTTTTTTATTATTAAAAATAAGAATATTTTTATTTTTTCATTTTTCTGGAGAGAGTATGGCATAAGCCTTGTAAAGTTACTCCTGAAATTTAATTTTCTTTTCTTACTTCTTACTACTCCTAAGAGATGAGTGGTTCAAGACAGAGTGGAGGTAGGGCAACAGTCAGCACTTTTTCTTTGCTCCACTCTCTGGTTCATCTCTGAAGCCTGATTTTTCTACCGAGGCATGAAGATACTTGAATAAGTAGCCTTTTCCATCCTCTTGCACCGATATGAAAACTGGTATATTTCTTGAGAGAAGAGCCTCAAAAAATAATCTGAGATAGGAACAAGTGGAAAGCAGAGATAATCTCTTCTTTTTCATTCAACCCTCCTTTGGTCACCTCCTGAATATAAAAAGAAGAACCCAGAACAACATGGTGTCCACAGCAACCATATCTAGGTATTGCAGAATTTTAGAGAACCCATTAAAACCTTTCGGAGGATAAGCAGAGGATCTAAATTATGTCAAACCACTAGCACCCAGCACAGACCTGAGGGCAGAATATGTGCTTCATGCATTGTTTTTGTTAACGGCAATATCACTTCAAGGCTTCTTCAGAAAGTTTCCACAGCCACCTCTCTATCTCAGTTTTTATAACACATAATTTACACACTTACCTCACAACTTCTCTGGGGCACATTCAATCATCAGATATGTAACCACTTGTAGGTTGTTGGTTTGATCCTGAAAGTTTTGGTGTGGTAAGATTGGAATCAGTACAAATGACATGCTTGAATCAGGTAGTCCCGCATGGTGAGTCACGTCTGTCCTCACCCTGAGGCAGTCCAGTCATGCTCGCCCTACAGACTTGGTTCTTTGTAATGTCCCCAGAGTCAAGAGTATCCCGGGTCTATGAATCTTGCTCCAGAGCATTCTAATCTGGCCTACAGCCTTGTTCACACAAATAAATCTGGCATTAGTTCCAGCTGGCAATGATGTGGGCTTGGTGATTCACTTTTAACCCTCGTTGGAGTAGAGTTGAAGAAACTTCATTGTCAGAAGAGTAAGATCTCTACTATGTGTCTTCTAAGAGTGTTCAGAGTGTTTTGTTTTGTTTTGTTTTTTTTAGAGTACAAAAGTCCTAACTTTATATCTAGTACTCTCCATTCTCTCTTTTTTTATTGATACATAAGAATTGTGCATATTTATGGGGTACATGTGATATTTTTATACATGTATACAATGTATAATAATAAAATCAGAGTAATTAGGTTATCAGTTACCTCAAACATTTATCCTTTGTTTGTGGTGGGAAAATTCCAAATCTCTTATTCTAGCCATTTTGCAATATAAAATAAATTACTATTGCCACCCTAAAATACTATCAAGCAACTTATTCCTTCTATCTAACTGTATTTTTTTACCCACTAACCAAACTCTCTTTATCTTCTCCCTGCTTCCCTTCTCAGTGTCTGGTAACCATATTCTATTTTCTACCTTCATGAGATCCACTTTTTTAGCTTCCATATATGAGTGAGAACTTGCAATATTTGTCTTTTTCCTCGTGCTGTTGCTTAACATAATATACTCTAGTTCCATCCATGTTGTTGCAAATAACAGAATTTCATTCCTTTTTTAATAGGTGAATGATACTATATTGTGTGGATATTTCACATGTTCTTTGTCCGTTCATCTACTGATAGGTATATAAGTTGCTTCCATTTCTTGGCTATTGTGGATAGTGCTGCAGTAAACATAGGAGTGCAGATATCCCTTTGATACACTGATTTCATTTTTAAAAATATATTCCCAACAGTGAGATTGCTGGGTCATCTGGTAGATCTATTTTTACTTTTTTGAGGAACCATAGTGTTTTTCACAGTGGCTGTACCAATTTGAATTTTCCCTAACAGGGTATTAGCATTTCTGTTTCTCTGTAGCCTCAAAAGCATTGTTATGTTTTGTCTTTTGGTAATTACCATTTAAACTGAGGTGGGATGATATGTGATTGTGTTTTTTATTTGTATTTCCCTGATAATTAAGTGATGTTGAGTTTTTTTTTTTTTAAATATACTTATTGGCCATTTGTATGATTTCCTTTGAGAAATGTGTGTTCACGGCCTTCTCTGCCTTTCAATGGGGATTATGTACTTTTTACTGTTGGTCTGTATTCCTTGTGTATTCTGGATGTTAGTCTCTTGTCAAAAGAATAGTTTGCAAATATTTTCTCCCATTTAACAGATTGTCTCTTCACTTTGTTGATCATTTCCTTTGTTGTGCAGAAGCTTTTTAGCTTGATGTAATTCCATTGTCTATTTTGCTTTTGTTGCCTGTGTTTTTGAGGTCGTACCTAAAAAATCTTTGCCCAGACCAACGTTCTTCCAATTCATGAGCATGGCATGGATATCTTTTTATTTTTTGTGTCCTCTTCAATTACTTTCAACAGTGTTTCATAGTTTTTATTGTAGAGATCATTCACTTCTTTGGTTAAATTTATTCCCAGATGTGTTTTGTGTGTGTGTGTGTGTGTGTGTGTGTGTGTGTGTGTGTATGTGTGTGTGTGTGTGTATGTGTATTGTAAATAGGATTGCTTTCTTGATTTCTTTTTCAGATTGTTCACTGTTGGTAATAGAAATGTTACTGCTTTTTGTATGCTTATTTTGTAGTTTGCAACTTTACTGAATTTGTTTTTCAGATCTAACAGTTTTTGTTTGAGTCTTTAGATTTTTCTAAATATAGGATCAAGTCATCTGTAAACAAGGAAAGTTTGACTTTTTCTTTTCCAGTTTAGATGCCCTTTATATCTTTCTCTTGCCTAACCACAGTGGCTAGGACTTCTAGTACTCTCTTGAATAACAGAAGTGGGCATCATTGTCTTGTTCAGATCTTGGAGGAAAGAATTTCAATTTTTCCCCATTCAGAATGATGCTAGCTTTGGATTTGTCATGTAAGACCTTTATTGTTTTGAGGTTATATTTCTTCTGCATCCAGTTCGTTGACAGTTTTTATCATGAAGGGATGTCAAATTTTATCAAACGCTTTTTAAACATCTATTGAAACAATCATGATTTTTGTCCTTCATTCTGTTGATATGATGTATCTCAATGATTAATTTACATATGTTGAATCATCCCTGCAGCCCTGAGATAAATCTCCCTTGGTCATGATGAATATTTTAACTGTGTTGTTGACTTCAGTTTGCTTGTATTTTGATGAGCATTTCTGTATCTGTGTTCATCAGTGATACTGACCTGTAATTTTTCTATTTTGTTGTGTTTTTGTCTAGTTTTGGCATCAGGATAATCCTGGTCTTGTAGAATGAGTTTGGAAGTATTCCCTTCTCTTCATTTTTTTGAAATAGTTTTAATAGAATTGGCGTGAATTATTATTTAATTGTTTGGCAGAATTCAGCAATGAAGCTCTCAGGTCCTGGGCTTTCCTTTAATAGGGGACTTTATTGCTACTTCAGTTTCATGACTCATTATTGGTTTTCACATTTTTCTTTTTCGTGGTTCAGTGTTGGTAGGTGTCATGTGTCCAGAAATGTATCCATGTCTTCTATGTTTTTTAATTTCTTGGTGTATCAATTTTTATAATCATGTCTAATGTTATTTTGTATTTCTGTAGTATCAGTTGTAATACATTCTTTTTCATCTCTGATTTTATATTTTAGACTTCTTGTTTTTAATGTAGCTAAATGTTTCTTGATTTTTTTCAAAAAATGAACTTCATTTTATTGATCTTTTATATTTTTGTAGTTCAAATTTTATTTATTTATGCTTTGATCCTTATTATTTCTTTCCTTCTACTAATTTTGAATTTGATTGATCTTGTTTTTCTAGTTCCTTGAAGTACAATGTTAGGTTGTTTGTTTGAAGTCTTTCTACTTTTTTGATGTAGGTGTTTATTGCTACTTATTTCCATTGTAGAACTGCTTTTGCTATATCCTTTAGGTTTTTGTATGCTGTATTTCCATTTTCTTGTGTCTTAAGAATTTTTAAAATTTTCTTTTTAATTTATTCATTGACCAATTTGTTTTTCAGTGGTATGTTGTTTTCCTTCTATGGATTTATATAGTTTCCAATGTTCCTTCTCTTATTGATTTATAGTTTTATTCAATTATGGTCAGAAAATATACATGATATGATTTTGACTTTTTAAAAAAATTTTAAGACTTGTTTTGTTACTGAACGTATGGTCTGTGCTAGAGAATGTTCTATGTGCTGTTAAGAAAAATGTACATTCTTCAGCTGCGGGATGAAATGTTCTGAAAATGTCTGTTAGGTCAACTTGGTCTAGAGTAAAGTTTAATTCTGATATTTCTTTGTTGATTTTCTTGTCTAAATTACCTGTCCACTGCTAAAAGTGAAGTAATACGGTCTCCTACTATTTCATTCTCTGTCTTTTCTAACTGTCCCTGACTTAATTTTATTTGACAGTTATAGCTACTTCTGCTCTTTTTGTTTGTTCATTTCCATTTGCTTGTAATATCTTTTTAAATATCTTCACATTTAGCCTGTGTGTGTGTTTATAGATAAGCAAGTTCCTTGTAGAGAGCAAGTCTAGTTGGATCCTTTTAGACATTCATTCAGCCACTCTGTCTTTTAACTGGAGAATGTAATTCATTTATGTTCAAGGTTTGAATATTGCTGATATGTAAAGATTTACTATTGCTATCTTGTTACTTGTTTTCTCGTTGTCTTACAGAATCATTTCTTTCTTTTTTTTTTCTCTCTCTCTCTCGCTTTCTTTTTTTGTGGTAAAATGATTTTCTTTAATAGCACATTTTGATTTCTGGCTACTTATTTTCAGTGTATCTATGATAGGTTTTTGGTTTGTAGTTACTACAAGGCTTATCAAAAACATAACAGGTTATTTTGAACTGAAAACAGTTTAAGTTTGATGCAAATAAAGAAAAACAACAAAAATAAATCTGCATTGTAATACCTCCTTCTCTCACATTTTGACTTATTGCTGTTTCAATTTACATGTTTTTATATTGCCTAGATCTTAATTGTTGAGATTAGTATTTAATAGTTCTTTCTTTTAGCTTTCATACTTAAGGTATAAATTGTTTACTTATCCAAATTATAGGGTTCTAATATTGTGAATTTTTCTGTTTTTTTAATACTGAATTTAATACATTTAGTCATTTAGTTTTTTTTCACATTAGCACCCCCTTTTTTTAATTGAAGAATTCCTTGTAGCATTTTTTTTTAGGACAGGTGTGGTGTTGCAAATTTCCTCAACTTTTGTTTGTCTGAGAAAATGATTATCTCTTTTTCATATTTGAAGGATAGCTTTTTGGGTAGAGCATTCTTAGTTGTTTTTTAGTGTTTGCTTCCTTCAGCACTTTGAATATAGCATTTCACTTCTTTTGGTTGGAAAGATTCTCAGGGAAAATATGCCGAAAGCTGTATTAGAGCTCAATTGAATGTGATATGCTTTTCTGTTGCTGCTTATTCTTTCTTTGTTTTTGATTTTTACTAATTTCATTATGATATATCTTGGTGGTTTTCTCTTTGAGTTGAATTTGATTAATATCTTTGAGCTTTCTGTACTGAGATAGTGTTGGTTTTCTCCAGGTTTCAGAAATTTCCAGCCATTATTTCTTGAAATATGCTTTCTAGACCTTTTCCTCTCTTATATAATATCTGTTGGAAATTTCTGTTATGTGGAGGTTAGTTTGCTTGACGGTGTTCCCTAATTTTTCTTTCCTCTTTTTTTCTTTAAATTCTTTTTCCTTTTGCTTCTCTTATTGGGTAATTTTATTTATTCTCTTTTGAAGCTCACTAAATTCTTCCTTCTGTTTGATCAGGTCTGCTATTGAAGCTTTCTATGAAGCTTTTCAGTTGTTATTATATTGTTTATTTCTATAATTTATGTTTGTTTTCTTAAAATTATTTTTATTTTTTGTGAAGTTTCTTATTTTGTTCCTGGATTGTTTTCTAGTTCTCAGTGTGTGTTTTATTGTGATTCTCTCAACTTCTTTAAGAGAATTATTCTGAATTTTCTGTCTGATATTTCGGAGATCTTGCATTCTTCTGTGTCTATTGTTGGAGCTTTGGTTTCTTTGAGTAATGTCATATTTCCCTGAGTTTCCACAATCCTTGTGTCTTTATGTTGATGCTTGTGTGTTTGAGGACTCAGCCACTTCTTCCAGTTTTTGTAGATGTTATTTGGTGGTGTTAGTTAGGCCTTTATTCCTTAGTAATGAAACTTCAATGTTGGCCTATTATTTCTTCCCATTCTGGAAGGCTTAAAGTATACACTGGAACAAAAACACTTTGCTGGAACTAACTTGTTGCCCTGCAGTTGTTTCTCACTCTGGGGATGATTTATAATAAGCACTGACAGTTATAAGCTGTCCTGAAATTATATTGCTGCCCTATAGTTTTTTCCCTGTCTGGGGAAGATAAATGAGTACCTGAACTCAATACAAATTTTTAGTTGTATTTAGGCCAGGGGAAAGCTCCACATGAGCACCTGGGATTTATCAAAAATTCAGCCATGGATTTGGGCCTTTGCTTGAATGGTGCCTGCCCCCCTGCCTCCACAGCACTATGGTATCAGCCAATCTCTTCAACTATAGAAGCACAGAGTAGCTGCCTAGGGCTGCATGCCAGTCTCTGAGATCAGTGTCCTGTGCCTTGTCCCCAAATCAGCCCTCTGGGATGCCCAGTGGTTCTCATATGATGGGACTGGAGTGGGCTTTCCATGAAGATTCCCACACTGATGGGGGAGATCGAACATATCTTCTGCTGTCTTGAGTTGTCAACCATGGGTTTGCATTTAGGCAGCAGATGGAATTATTGCAAATCATTTACTTTATAACCATTTGTCCCCTTATACTATCTTATAATCTACTCTTCATATTATTGTGATGAGTTTTCTACTGTTATGGAAAATTCCTTTCATGGCTAAAGCTTTTAGTAAGTACCATGAAGCTTAATGATTCTCTCTACTGAATGGGAATAATTATGCACTAGTTCATAAAATGTTCTTATGGGTTTGTTTAGTCACTAGAAAGACTAGAATACTGATTCTTAAATACAAAACAATTTACAGTTTAAAGAGCTATAATATTGAGCAGTTCTTTTGTTTCTCAAGCTCCCTGATATCGAGTAACAAATCAATTAATAAAGCAATAGTTTGTTATTTGATTTTGTATCTGAAAGCCTAAATATTATTTCAAAAATAAAGCTTCCATATATTCCATTTTATTGGAAAAAGTATTTGAAAAACTCAATCTCAGCTTCCCCTATTGTTTTATCTAGAATATTTGAGATTTTCTTAACATAAATCAACAAAAATATATGTTTTTTTCTAGTTGAGATATAACTAGATTAATTTAGTGTGTGGGATTTTTGGCTATCATAATAAAGGTGTTGCATTTCTAAATTGCAGAATATTTGTACTGAGTCAAATAGATGGCCCTTAAGCTCTTTTATTACTAAGCAATTAGAACATTATCAGAGGATGTGCTTTTAAAAATGATCACAGATAGCTTTAAGGTCAATTGTGTTAATATTGGCAATCTTTCTCTTCTATTTAGAATTTTGTCTCTTAGGCTCTGATAATTGTATCATTTACAGATCCCCTTTTTACATAAACATGGCTTTTCACCTAACTCTAAATTTATCAGCCCTTTTTTGATTACAAGTGACAGAAACCCAGCTCAAAATAGCTTGAGCAATTTAAATAATAACAATAATGATGAAAATTTATTAGTTATTTTAGCTGTAAGGATATTTAAAGACAAATAAAATGAGTAACTGTAGAGCCAGGGCCTCAGAGACTCACCTTTATCATGAGTTGTACTTTTTTCCTCCATCACTTTCTTACCTCTTCTTACTACATCTACATGAAGGTATTCTCTACCTGGAAAGAAAGATGGAAGCACAACCTCATATAGAAAAGAGTTTCTTTCTCTCAATATCAATGTATCAATATGGAGAGGGATTCTGCTTAGTTAATTGCTTGGATTAAACATTTACTTTTTAGATACATTACTGATATAGGAGAATGAGAAAGTAAGACTGGCTATGCCTGGAGGCTAGGAGGTGAGGAACAAAAGAGGGGCACTGCAAGAATAGTATGGAATGATTGTGTGATGTTTTCTGAAAGGGCGCAAGTCTAGGCAGTCAAGAAATACCTGGCTAAAAACACTAAGGCTATATTCCCTTTATATATTCCCTATTCCCTCCCTTACCCCTTACCCTAAACTACCCAGAATCTGCTGTTCCCAAACTCTTTTCCCCCCTCTCACTTTTTGTATTTCTACTGGAAAATAAACCTGTTAATAATATTTTCAGGTTTCTCCCTTTAAAAATATAGGACAAAGTCAACTGCTTCATTATACTCTAATCTCAATGAGCTAAAGAAAAAATATAGTGTTCTTTCTATTTTTAAAGGTAGATTATTACTCTTAGAAAAATTAAATTGACAAATCAGAAGTTATATTCAAAATATTCCATAACACCTAAATAAGGTATGAATACTGAACAATCAGGATTGTTCTTGGTGTAGGCACTGCATCCTGGAGGCTCTTATTATATCAATCAGGCTTCAATTTCCTCATTGCTGCATCATTACATGGTGCCACTTATCTGACTGATGGGAAAGGTTAACAGTTTAAGACTAGGGGGAGTTCAAAGTAGCAATTATTTATCCACCAGGAGAGAAACTATTTAATATTTTGGTAATAATACATGACTGGTGAGTAACCAAGGTGGGTCACTATGTAGGTGTGTAGGATTAACAGTTACTTAATAGAATTAGCCTTGAATAACAGACTTTAAGAGAGTTACATGTTTGGAACATTGATTTAAAATGTTTTTTAAAATAGTTGCTCTGTAATTTGTTTTGTTTTCATTTTCCTACATGTGCTTCAAAGGGTCACTGAATATCTTCAAATTGTATGTAAATTTTGGAGGGGTAGTGGTATATGCAGATTTTTCTTTTTCTGGAAAGAAGAACAATCACTTTTGCCAGATTCTGAAATAGGCCCATATTTCTCCCTCTCTCACATACACAAACGCATGTTAAGATGCAAAGAATCACTGTCATAAAATTTCATATTTCTAATTTCTGCAAATGGGGAGAATTCATCAAACTTATATAAGAGTGATGTAAATAATTTAGTTACAATTATAAAAGAAATGGTATCACAGCAAATGCCTTTGGCATCCCATTGAAAAAATTTCTCTGATGTATAAAACACCATTTCTATGCTTACTTTTACAGCTGTATTAATAATCAAATAAGGGGTTAATTTTTTGTCCATTCTGCTTTGCATATTACCAATTCTGGTTCACATGAACTCATGGGTAGAATCTACAAATGTTCTTGTTTTATTCCTAATGAACTTTTGACAAGGCAGTAAGGTATGAAAAAGTGAAAAATATATTTTAAAAACTGGGCCTAAAGCTTATTTTCTTATTTTATAGAACATCAGCCAGAGATGCCTCCGTTTGCAATTTACAATGAAGAAAAGTGCCATAGACTTTAGAGGGAATTTCTAATAAGCCAAAAGGTTAAAAGCTAAATGGGGTCACGAGCTATCACCTTGACAAATGGTAAAGTCTAACCTTTGGCTCCAGCCATTCCAGACTATAACCGTAGAGTTACTAAAAATCAACAATTGGCAAGGAATAAGCCCATTATTAAGACTAATATTTAAACAGTTCTAAGGGAACTTCCTTAAACGGTTCTATGTGCACTTTATTATTCTTGAAACTTTTTGGGAACAGCTGTATAATAGGAAGGAGTGTTTCTGAGGCCCAGGAAGTAAGTAAGGGCTACACAAATTGGGGCTAATGACTCTATTTTGAAAAACAAATAAACAAACAAAAACTTCACAGGTGTTATATCTTATTATGAAAGTCTTCTCCTCTATCTTCCATACTATTTGCAATCTGCCTTGATGATTACATTTAATGACCAAGCTCAGGTTTTCCCATATAAATTTATTGTACCAAGTTTGCTTTGAAAGAATATTAGATTTTGTAGTTTTACATTATGAAAATCATGAGTGGCTCCTTCTGCTTTTCACTGTTGAGTGTTTTGCTATAACCTAATCTATTATTTTCTTACTGCTTGTTTTCTTTGTATTTGCTACTCAGTATAACTTGTCAAATGTGTAACTCATGTCATATACGGTGCTGTCTAATATAATTCATTAGTATAAAGTGAGAGATAAATGTAGTTCTAAAGTTACTTGAGGTGGACCACTAAAAGACCCTGAGTTCATTTATTTATTCAGCAAATATACATTGTCCAATTGCAAGCTAGGCATCAAGTATTTTCAAAGTGGTAAATAAAATGAGCCTAGTCACTTCTTTTTGGGCATTTACAGTGAAATGGAGGGGACTGATATGAGTCAATCAGGTGAACACATTAGTCATATAATTACCAATGAACATGAGAGCTGTGAAATAAATAGACTAGAGAGCTTTGAAAAAGAGTTCTAGAGGGGGCTACCTCAGATTGAGGGAGGAGAGGTGTTATAGCAAGCTTCTCTGAGAAGAAAATATTTTGGCTATGACCTGAGAAATGAGAAGGTGTCAGTCAAGGTGGGAGAAAGAAAATCTAAGTAGAGGGAGCAGCATGCCCAAAGGTCACATGAGGAACTGAGGAACTGATGGGAGGCCAGCATGGCAAGAATGAGTGGAAGAGAGAATGGCACAAAATGAAGAACTAGAGGGCAGTGTGGCAGCACTAGTGCTGATCCCCAGATATGTGACATTCCACCTCATTCCAGCCACAAAGTAGAATTGCACTTCCTGGCTCCCTTGTGTTTGAGTGGAGCCCTACTGCTAGATCTAGCCAATGAATTGTGAGCACAAATGATGCCTGTAATTTTCTGGTCAATTTCTGAAACTAAAGCATGTAATGGGTCCCATCACCTCTGTACTAGAGTAGTCATCAGTAAGACAAGGAGGAAAAATGGCATTGGGCACTATGTGAGAGGACTAAAATGTCCTAGTCAGTTTGGGCTGCTGTAATAAATTACTATATATTAGGTGGCTTAGGCAACAAACATTTATCCCACAGTTCTGCTGGGAAATCCAAGATTAAGCTGCTGGCAGATGCAATATCTCGTGAGAGCACCTGTCCTGGTTTGCAGGTGGGTGTCTTCTTGTATCCTTACATAGTGGATAACAGAGAGAGGAAGCAGGCTCTCTGATTTCTTCTTATAAGGGTATGAAGCCCATTTATGAGGGCTCTCCCTTCATGACCTAATTACCTCCCAAAGGCCCCACCTCCTAATATCGTTACACTGGAGGTTAGAATTTCAACATATGAATTTTAGGGGGCAGAAAATCATTCAATCCTTAACATGGAGAGTGAGGAAGATGAGAGGAAACATCTCTTTCAGAGACTTAATTGGGAAGTTAACCACTTTGTGTAATATTGCAGTAGGTTCTGCTATAGTGAGGAGTAAAGAGTGGATGGGGAGAATGCTCCCTTGGTAAGAAGAAGGAAGAAAAAATGTGAAGTAGTGCCGATGATCCTGATGAAGTTACTTAACTCAAACTTTCATTAACCTCTGCAAACAAAAAAGAACCTGAGAAGACTTTTATTAGTCACTTTCTTGTGCACTAAGGAATTGTTCAGAGGGGCCCAAGGCAACTGATATAGGCTGTTTGTTAGCCTTGTCTACCAAGAACTTAAGAACCTATGACCCCATTCAGAAAGCAGGTGGTTCTATCTTTCTGTAACTTGTTTGGATCCACCTGTGCAGAGCTGTGTCTGAGACCTGACTAGGGATGTGATATTGAATCTTCTCCCATTAATGTATTTGGGGAAATTTTACATATTGTAAACCCTCACTTAAAGTCAGACCAGGGGCATTATAGTGAGCTGTGGTCTTCAAGACTGGTTGTGTTCCTGGGTTATGCAAAGACATGGAAAAGGGTTTCTGGTCATGGATAGTCTTAAGGACATCATTTTAAAACCCTTAATTAACACGTGTTCCGTTTTGAAAAACAGATGTGCCTGAGAAGCAACCCAGATGGAGTTATAGGTTGGTGCAAAAGTAGTTGCAGTTTTTGCCATAAAAGTAATGACAAAAACCACAATTAAATATTGGCTGAAAACCAAACCATCATGCTAAGGGAGAGTAAAGGAAGGTGGCAAACACTGTCCCTCACACTCATGGTATTAGTCAGCTTGTGCTTCCGTACAAAGTACCATAGACTGGGTGGCTTAAACAACAGACATGTATGTTCTCACTGTGCTGGAGGCTCAGAGTCTGGAATCAGGGTGCCAGTATGTTTGGGTTCTGGTGAGGACTGTCTTCTAGGTTTCAAGTGGCCATTTTCTCACCGTGTCCTCACATGGTGGCAAAAGAGGCTCTAGTATCACTTCCTCTTTTTACAAGGGCACTTGCCCCATTGAATTAGGACTCTACCCTTATGAACTCAGTTAACTTTACCTTCTGAAGGCTTTATTTCCAAATACAGTCACATTGGGAGTTAGGCTTCAACATATGAATTTTGGAAGGGACACAATTCAGTCAGTATCACCCACTATTCTCTTGTCTGTCTTATTTCCCTTCCCTTAGCACTACCAACTGCAAATCCCAAGTATAAAACTTCTTAGCTCACTGCCTAAAGTAAAAGTGGCCATGCGCATCAACTCAGACAAATGGGAACCAGACAGATGCTGCAATAACAAATAAACAAATTCCAAGTTGCATTTTGGGAATAGTTAGGACAGCTATGTCTATAACAGGTGTCACAGAATGCATAACTTCTCTGTGCCGTTAAAACCTTAACCTTCTTTCAGGAATTCTTATATTTCCTTATTTCTCTCAGGATTGACACTTCTAACCAATTATGTGACAGAGCTCTCAACTGCTATGGGGTAAACCTCTATGATTAGAGTTAAACCGATTGTTATATACAGAAGTTGTGAAAAAAACCACAAGTTTGGTTGTCAATCTGGCCTGATCTTGAATACTTGATGAATTATTTACTGTCTGCCAGATCTTGGCAAGCTATTTAACTTCTCCAACACTAAGTTTCACTCTTTGGCAAAAGAGAACTAATAAAGACTATCTCACCAAACTTTTGAAAACTAGAGGTAACAAAGTAATGTGAATCCAGAATTATGCCTGGAACATAGACTAGTGACTTGATATATGATGCTTAGGAAAAGATAATGGTGATCATGATAAAGACATCTGTTTAACTTAAGAGGTACTATAAGGTAATCAAAATTATCTTTTTGTTCACTGTAAGAAACTATAGCATTTTTAGGAGGAAAAGTTTGGGAAAATTGTACTACCAAATTGAAGAGGCAATAACGTGCTAAAATTATCAGTGTTTGGATTTAGGGTACATTTAGACACAGTGAGAAAAGTGTAATGTCAGCAACATAGTGAAGTAGGAAGTCCTGGACCCTCCTCACCATCAAAAATAAACAAATTCAGCAACAATTAATGGAAAAAATCCCTTTGTGAGAAATCAGAAACAAAACGAACAGTTCCTGCACTCTGGGATAACATGAAACCAGACTCAACAATGCCAGTAGGAAGATTCAGGACACCCTCTTGCTAGAGACCCTGCTCCAGTGTAGTACCTTATGGTCAGAGAGAGTCCCCTACCTCCCAGCTTCACCCATACCAGGGAAGGGGTTGGTTCATGTGTCCAGTTACCTAACTGGAAAGCCCAAGGGTGCTTTCCAGAGGACTGACTTTTGTCTTGTCAGTCTTGGAGCTCTGATGGGTTTGGCACAGTTTAGCTGCCTGGGGGAGAATGGAGGCAGTGGCTCAGGCTGGCCAGTGTTATTGAACTTTCCTTCTGCTCAGCAAAGATCAAGTGGTTAAAAATCCTAGTTCTCAGTTTCCTCCTAGGGAGGGAAAGAGTTGATCTGTGCACATGTTCCCTAACTTCTCCATGGGTTTCCAAAATTCTAGCATCTGTCTCACTAATCATGGAGCTCTGACAGGTTTGCACAGTCTAGTTACATGTAGGAGAACATAGCACCTTGGCTTTAGATGACATAGCTCCCTTACCTGGCTCCACACAGATTGAGTAGAAACGCGCGCGCGCGCACACACACACACACACGCATACACACACACATACACACACAACTGCCTGCCTCTTGCAGGGGAGGGAAAATATTGGTAGAGGTGCCCAGAATCTCTAGCTGTGCTAATTGGTGGTGGTCCTCTACTGTAAAAAGCTAGTCAATGAAGACTGAGAAGATGCCAGCTCTTTGTCTGATGAGCAGACGTCAAGACAGAGATTCAAGGAAAATGAAGAATCAGGCAAAGTTATTTCAGAGGGACAAGATAAATCTCTAAAAACAGCCCCAAAGGAAATGGAGTTATATGATTTACCTGACAGAAATTTCAAGTAAATCTCATAAAGATGCTCAATGAGATCAAGAGAATAATGTATTAACAAATTGAGGATTTCAATAAAGATATATAAAGTACTAATATAAAAATTACCAGATAGAAAACATCAAACTTAAGAACAGAGTAACTATACTGACAAAAAATCACTAGAAGGGTTCAACAGCAGACTAGATGATCCAGAGGAAAGATCACTGAACTCAAAAACAGGTCACTGGAAATAATTTGGTCAAGGAAACACAAATTAAAAAAATAAAAAGAATAAAGAAAGCTTAAGAGGATTATGGGACGTCATCCATCCAGATCCATCCATCCATCCATCCATCGTTATCCAGAGAACCCGAGTTATAATATAGAAGTCCTATGGAAGGTAAACAGAGAGAGGACGATCCACAAAAATCATAAACTTATGCAAAGAAACTATGGCTGAAAGCTTATGTATAGAAACCATGGCTGAAATCTAGGGAAGGAAATAGGCATCCAGATCCAAGAAACCCAGAAGACATCCTATAAGAGAATCTCAGAGAAACTCACTGTAACACACATTATAATCAATTTTTCTAAAGTCAAAGACAGAGAATGTTGAAGACAGCAAAAGAGAGTTGTAATTTAAAAGGAAACCTTCATAAGACTATCTATATATTTATTTTCAGCAGAAACATTGCAGACCAGAAGGAAGTGGGATGCTATCTTCAAAGTACTAAAAAAAAAAAACCACTACCAACCAAAAATACTATTTTTCAAAAATGAGGGAGAAATAAAGACTCCCTCCTCACAAAAAAAGGAAAAGGCTGAAAGAGTCTGTTACCACTAGATCTGCCTTATAAGAAATGCTAAAGGAAGTTAAAACAAAGGACAGATGGCAACACAATAGCATAAGAAAATATGAAACTTGTTGATAAAGGTAAATACAGAGATAAATACTAGAATGTTACTGAAATGGTAGTAGATAAGTCCCTTTTTGTTCTAGCATCAAGGTTAAAACACAATAACAATAAAAAATAACAATACTAAAATATATTAAAGTCCACAATATGAATGGATGTAAGCTGTCAACAACGAAGTATTGGGGGAGGAGTTAAAGTACAAAGTTTAGTGTGCTATTGTACTTAAGTTGTTATCAGCCTAAAACAGATTTTAATAGCTATAATTTATTTTATGTAAGCTCCACGGTAACCCCCCCAACAACCACAAACACACATGCACATGCGCACACGCGCACACACACACACACACACACACACACACACACACACATACACACATCCTACCTATGGAAATTACACCAAAGAAAAAGAGAAAGCAATCAAATCATAACAAGACAAAATATCAACAAAACACAAAGGAAGACAGCAAGAGAGAAAAATACCGGAAAAGAACTGCAAGACTAATAGAAAGCAACTTAAATAGGGCAATACTAAATTTCCCTGTTAATAATTATTTTAAATGTAAATGGATTAAGCTTTTCAATAAAAAGATATAGAGTGACTGAATGGACTTCTTTAAGGACCCAATCAGCTAATTTCTACGGAAAAATCAATTTAAATTTAGGGACACACAGAGGCTGAAAATGAAGGAATAGAAAAACATATTCCATGTAAATGGTGATAAAAGGAAGGCAGGGGTAGCTATTCTTATGTCAAACAAAGTAAACTTTTTATCAAAATCTGTCACAATAGACAAAGAATGTCATTATGTAATGGTAAAAGAAGAAAAACAACATTATTTATGTATACATTTACCCAACTTCAGGTCACTTAAATATATAAAGAAAACATGGACAGAACTGAAACGAGACATAGCAATGTGGGAGGCTTCAATACTCCACTTTCAATAACAGACCAAACATCCAGATGTAAGTCCAATAAGAAAACAGAGGACTTAAATGACACTATAGAGAAAATGTATATAACATAAATATAAAGGACTTTCCACGTAACAGCAGAGAATACACATTATTTTCAAACACATAAGGATCTTTCTATAGGATAGAACACAAGTAAGGTCACAAAATAAGTCTTAACAAATTTAAGAAGATTCAAATCATACCAAGTATCTTTACTAACCACTATAAAATGAAACAAGAAGTCACTAGCAAAAATGAAACTCAGAAAATTTACATATATGTGGAAATTAACATACTCATGAACAAACTTTGAGTCAAAAAAGAAATAAAAGAAATTAGAAAATCTCTTGCAAGGGAAGCCCATCAGACTAACAGCAGACCTCTCAGCAGAAACTCTACAAGCCAGAAGAGACTGGGGACAAATATTCAACATTCTTAAAGAAAAGAATTTTCAACCAGAATTTCATATCCTGCCAAACTAAGCTTTGTAAGTGAAGGAGAAATAAACTCCTTTCCAGACAAGCAAATGCTAAGAGATTTACTTACAACCAGTCCTGCCCTGCGAGAGCTCCTGAAAGCAGCACCAAATATGGAAAGGAAAAACTGGTACCAGTCAATGCAAAAACAAACCAAAATATAAAGACCAATGATACTATGAAGAAACTACATCAACCAGTGTGCAAAATAACCAAATAGCATCTTAAGGACAGGATCAAATTCACTCATAACAACACTAACCTTAAATGTAAGTGGGCTAAATTAAAGAACATAGTCTGGAAAATTGAATAAGGACTCAAGACCCGTTGATGTGTTGTATTCAGGAGACCTGTCTTACATGCAAAGACACAATTGAACTCAAAATAAAGGGATGGAGAAAATTTTACCAAATAAATAGAAGGCAAAAAAACAAAACAAAACACAAGGGAATAGAAATTTTTATCGTAAAGACACATGAACACATATGTTCACTGCAGTGCTATTCACAACAGCAAAGAAATGGAATCAATCTAAATGCCTATTAATGGTAAACTGAGTAAATAAATTGTGGCACATATACTCCATGGAATACTATGTGGCCATAAAAAAGGAATGAGATCATGTCCTTTGCAGGAATATGGATAGAACTGGAGGCCATTCTCTTTAGCAAACTAATGCAGGAACAGAAAATCAAATACTGCATGTTTTCACTTATAAGTGGGATCTAAATGATGAGAACACATGGATTCAAAGATGGAGACAACAAACACTGGGGCTTACCTAAGATTGGAGGGTGGGAAAAGGGAGAAGAGCAGAAAAAATAACTATGGGGTACTAGGCTTAGCAACTAGGTGACAAAATAATCTGTACAACAAATTCCCATGACACAAGCTTACCTATATAACAAACTTGCATGTGTATCTCTGAACCTAAAAGTTAAAAAAAAAAATCTGGATCCAAATTGTTTTACTGGCCAATGAAACAAGATTTTCTACCCAGGTGGCTGAATCTTTTGAATAATATTTGTGAAAAAGACCTTTAAGATTTTCTTAATTTGCCTTCTGTAAGGAAGCTTTGAATGTGGTAATCTTTGATTCTTTATTCTTTTAGATAGCTCTGTGTTCCAATTAAAGAATAGACCCCATTTGCTAAAGAAAGTATAAAAAAAAACTTCTTAAACGACTTAACACTACATCTCAAGGAAGTAGAACAATAACAGCAGACTAAGGCCAAATTAGGCAGAGAGAAGGAATTAACAAAGATTTGAGCAGACATACATGAAACAGAAAGTTCAAAAATAATAGGAAAAAACATGACAACTAGGAATTGGTAAAACCTTAGGTAAACTAACTAGGGATAAAAAGGGAGGTGGCTCAAATAAAAAATCAGAAATGAAAGAAGAGAAATCACAAATTATGCCACAAAATAAGAAAGAATTATAATAGGTAACTATAAACAATTATATGCCAACAAACTAGATAACCTAGAAGAAATGAATAAATTCCTAGAAACATATAACCAATTGAGACTGGGTTATGTGGAAATGGAAAGTCTGAACAGACCTATAACTAGTATAGATATTGAAGTATTTAGTACAAAGCTCCCAAGAAGGAAAAGACCAGTACCAGGTGGCTTCACTGGTGAGATTCCAGCAAACGTTTAAAGAAAAATTTATACCAGTTCTTCCCAAACTTTTCAAAAAAGTTGAAGGGGAGAGAACATGTCCAAATTCACTACTCTGATACTGAAGTCAGACAAAAGCACCACAAGAAAACAAAGCTATTGGCCAATATCCCTGAAGAATAAACACACAAATTCCTCAACTAAACCTCAGCAAACTGAATACAAAAGCACTTAAGGGGATTATACACCATGATCAAATGGGATTTATACTTGGGATGGTAGAATGGTTTGACATGTAAAAATCAATGTGATATGCCACATTAACAAAATGAAGAATAAAAACGTGATCACCTCAATAGATTCAGAAAAGGTGTTTGACAAAATTCAACATCTTTTTATTAAAAACTCAAACTAGTAATAGATTATGTCAACTATGAATACAAATATTATATACCTCAACATACTTAAAGCCATATATCAAATGCCCATTGCTAACATCATACTCAGTAGAAAAACTGAATGAAGGCTTTTTCTCTAAGATTAGAAATAAGACAAGGATACCCACCTTCACTGCTACTATTCAACAGGATACTTGCAGTCCTAATCAGAACAATTGGGTAAGAAAATAATAAAAGGCATTTAAAATGGGAAGGAAGAAATAAAATTGTCCCTGTTTGCAGACAACATGATCCTATATATTGAAGAAACTTTAAGGATTAAATTAAGAAACTGTTAGAACTAATGAAGGAATTTAGTGAAATAACAGAGTACAAAATCAACATACCTGAATCAGTTGCATTTTTATATACTAACAAGAAATTATCTCAAAGGAAATTAAGAAACCAATGCCATCTAAAATAGTGCCAAAAAGAATAAAATAATTTAGTAATAAACCTGAACCTAACTAAGGAGGTGAAAGATTTGTCTATTAAAAACTACAAAACATTGATGAAAGATACTGAGCAAACTGAAAGACATTGTGTGCTCATGGATTAGAAGACTTAATATTGTTAAAATGTCCATACTGCCATACTGTCAAAAGCAATCTGCAGATTCAGTGCAATCCCTTTCCAAATCCCAATGGCATCTTTTACAGAAAGAGAAAAAAACTCTAAAATTTACATGGACCTGCAAGACACGAAGTAGCCAAATCGATCTTAAAAAAAGAAAACAAAAACTAGAGACATCACATTTCCTGATTTATAGATATGTTACAAGACCACAGAGATCAAAACAATATGGTGCTGACATTAAAACAGACATATATAGACCAATGGAACATTAGAGAATCCACAAATAAATTATGCATATGCAGTTGTTTTATTCCATTCAGGCTACTATAACAAAGTGCCATAAACTGGGCAGCTTATAACAACAGAAATGTATTTCTCACAGTTCCAGGGGCTTGGAAGTTCAAAACTGAGGCCCGGGTACTGAGGGACTGCTTCCTCATAGTTAGTGCCTTCTTACTGTGTCTCACATGGTGGAAAGGTGAAGCATTTCTCTAGGATGTCTTTTATAGGGGCACTAGCCCCACTCATGAAGTCTTCACTTTTATGACCTATTCAACTCCTGAAATCCCCAACTCCTAATGCCATTCAACATGTAGATTTAGGGAGACAAGGATCCAACATATGGATTTGGGTAACACCAACATTCAGTCTATAGCAACAGTCAACTGATGTTTGATAAGGGCGCCAAGAATACACAATCGAGATTGGAGAGTGTCTTCAACAAATGGTATTGGGAAAGCTGGATATCTATATTAAAGAATGAAACTGGATGTTTATCTTACATCATATACAAAAATCAACTCAAAATGGCTTGAAGAGTAAACATAAGAACAGAGCTATAAAACTACTAGAAGAAAACCTTCATGACATTGGTCTTGGCAATGGCTTCATGGATATGACATCAAAAGCACAGGCAACAAAAACAAAAATAAACAAATAAGACTACATCAAACTAAAAAGCTTGTGGGCAAATTGCTTGAGTTCAGGAATTTGAGGCCAGCCTGGGCAACATAGTGAAACCCTCTCTGTACAAAAAAAATTAAAGAAAAAGTTAGCCAAGTGTTGTGGGCTCACACCTGTAATACCAGCTACTTGGGAGGCTGCAATGGGAGGATTGCTTGCACCTGGAAGGTGGCAGAGGTTTCAGTGAGCTGAAGTCAGGCCACTGCACTCTATACTGGGCGACACAGCCAGATCCTGTCACAAATATAGTCAATAATAATAAAATGATATGTATCAATAGAGTGAAAAGGACACTTACAGAATGGGAGGAATATTTGCAAACTATATATCTGATAAAGGATTAGTCTCCAAAATATATAAAATAAGCTTCTTCAGGTTACTACTTAAAATAAAAGAGAGAGAGAGAAAAAAAATAACCTGATTTAAACATGGGCTATGGACTTGGATAGACATTTCTCCAAAGAAGACATACAAATGGCCAACAGATATGTTAAGTAATGTTCAGTGTCACTATTCATCTGGGAAATGTGAATTAAAACTATAGTGAAATATTACTTAACACCTATTATAGTAGAATGGCTACTATTAAAAAAAAACCAGAAAATAGCAGGTGTTGACGAGGATGTACAAAATTCGGAACCCTTGCACACTGTTGGTGGGAATGCAATATGGTACAACTTTTGTGGGAAACAAATGGAGTTCCTCCAAACATTTAAAAATAGAATTATATGATTCAGCAACCCCAATTTGGGGTATGTGTTCAAAAGAATTGAAATCAGGATTTTAAAGATGTATTAGCACCCCTGTGTTCACTGTAGGATTATTCACCATAGTTAAGATTTAGAAACAACCTAAGTGTTCATTGACAGATGAATAGATAAGAAAATATAGTATATAGGCCGGGCGTGGTGGCTCACACCTGTAATCACAGCACTTTGGGAGGCCAAGGCAGGTGGATCACGAGGTCAAGAGATCGAGACCATGCTGGCCAACATGGTGAAACCCCATCTCTACTAAAAATACAAAAATTAGCCGGGCATTTGGCACGTGCCTATAGTCCCAGCTACTTGGGAGGCTGAGGCAGAAGAATCGCTTGAACCTGGGAGGTGGAGGTAGCAGTGAGCCTAGACTGCGCCACTGTGCTCCAGCCTGGCAGCAGAGCAAGACTCTGCCTCAAAAAAAAAAAAAAAAGAAAGAAAGAAAAGAAAATATAGTATATAAATAGTGGAATATTATATAGGTTTATACAGGCAGAAACTATTGCCATATGTGACAACAACATGGTTGAAACTTAAAGACATTGTGCTAGGTGAAATACACGAGTCACAGAAAGATACATATTGCATCATTCCACTTATATGAGGTATATAAAATAGTCAAATTCATAGAATCTAAAGAATTTGATTGTGGTTATCAGAGGGTAGAGACAAGGAGAAATGAGGAGTTACTAAACAATGGGCATAAAGTTTCAGTCAAACAAGATGAGTAAGTTCTAGGGATCTGTGATACAACATTGTACCTATAGTCAACAATAATGTACACTTAGACATTTGCTAAGAAAGTTGTTTTGTGTTTACTGTTTTTAGCACAAATTTTAAAAAGACACAATGGTATTCTAGTGTTGTTTTCTTTTCTTAAACTCAATTAGAATTTCTAAATTTGGGGCATGTTCTTACATTTATAGGTAACAGTTCATTTATTATTTTGAGACATAGAGCAATTTATAAGGAAATTAAAGAGAAACTCCCCTTAATTCATCTTCCTTCCTGATGTTGAAGAACACAGACTGAGCTTTCCTCTGTCTCTTTAAGTTCTAGTTTATATTTGCAAAGGGGTGTCTGGGCCAATCCAATTTTTCTTCCTATTGTTCTCATCTATCACATTAATTTACCTAACAGATTACATGCCAAACTTTAGGGGAGAGGACAAATTACTGGTATTAACAATGCCAGATACAAAACTGCTCAGGATATTTTCTAGGTTTAGGAGACTTGAAGAAAATGAATAAGTGAAATGTAGACATATATGAGTGAATACAGCAAACATCAGAGGAGAGAATTCAGCTGCATTCAGAGAGGACAGATATGTTATCTTTCTATTGCTTGTTTTTGAAGCTTCTTTCCTATTTTATTATTGTGTTCTCCGTAATCATTGAAGTAGTATCAGAAATTTCAGACACGTAGAAGTAGAGCAGTTTCTCTGAAAAATTATAGATGGTGACAGATGATGACATAATTGTGTGACAATAAAATGCTATACTGAGCTTCCTGTTGAATTATAGAAAGTATGCGTGAATAGATAAAAGCACAACAATTTTCCTTTTCACTATGTCTAAGGAGAAAACAATGCACATCAGCACATATGGAAGCAAATGAGATTACTTAAAAGAAGGAATTTAAACCATGTAGCTTAAGCCAGGGTAATGCTTATTAATGAGATGACTCACTTAATAAAATCATCAAAGAGAAAAACTGTTGTTTCAATTTAGATTCTCTTGGTCATTTTCCTGAGATGATGATGATGATGATAATGATGATTGTTATTTGCTTTTGGAAGGAGCTGCACACTACAAAATGCAACATAGTTGATAATGATAATATTAGTTGAATTAAGTAATTCTATAACCCAAATTGAGTATTTCATTTCATTTTCTAGGTCAACAGTCTATCTTGTTGTAATAATTTGAGTTGGTTGTAAGTTTACTATCTTCTCAAAAGATCATTCAAAAAATCTCAATATACCAAATAGAACCATCAGGCAAAAATATATTGTGTATGGGGAAATACAGTATTTAAAAAAAAATGGTAACCAATTTAAGGTCATGTAATCTACTCACACAAATAATCACTGTAAGATATAATATAGAATGTGCATTTAAAACATAAATTTGATACATAAAATAAAGACTAGATCATAGCCCTTAGTGCACACACACACACACTTGCTCTGTATTTGCAATAGCCTAGCTACTAAGGAATCTGGATTAAACATAGATTCTATCTTACATATCCAATTTCTTAATAGAGGAATTAAGAGCTTTTTGGAAGAAAAAGGTTTATACCCAAAACCTGCTTTTCTGAATCCTTTTGAGTTGAGCACAAAGGGAAACCAGAAAGACCCAGGTATCTCAATGTAATGTGTGTATTGAAGGTTTGTTAGGAATTATTCACTGTTGTATTTCTTTTCTGTCCTACATTACAGCATAGGCTTTGCCTAGAGGCAAAAAAATATTAAGAATTACCTGCAGCTCCTACTCTTTTGCAGTCAAGGCAGTAATAGGGTGATGGATCAGTTGTGTAAAACAGCAGTCTCACCAAATGCCCTTGAAAACTCAGGCAAATAGACGGCATCACATTTCATGATCTAACCCCGATATGGCCTGACATTTATATTGGGAGCAGAGATGCCAATATAACTGAAGCGTTTTGAAATGGCCCTTTGAGGAAAGGTGATGTGTTATCCATTGATTTATTCTAAGAGGAGATGGAGAAATATACAAGAGGGACTTGATTTCACATGCAACTTGTTTAGGAGACTGCATCTCAACAGTTTTTGAATGGTGTATTTCTAGCTGTTCATGTGGTCTTATGCAAATAGTGACAATCAAATGAACAAGCTTGAAGTTTTTCATCAGAAAATATTACATTTCATAAGTGGAAGGGCGAAAAATAAGAAGATTGCAAAGTAGGGGCTGCCTGTGCTCATCACTAATGCTGTGTGGATTTTTTCTAATTGAAAACAGTACAACGAGCGCTCTGAGTATGAGATGTAGTTATACAAAGTGGCATAAATTCTGATGCTAGACACCTTCAAATACTAATTCTTCTCCTTACTAGCTGTATGACCTTAAGCAATGTATTTAACCTATTCTGTGTTCTCATTTTCCTCATTCATAAAATACACACAAATAGACTTACCTTACAGTTTTGTTTCAAATATAAAATGAATAAATATTGTTAGATTATTTAGAGCATTCTTCTGATACACAGTAAACCTTCCATAAGTATTAATTTTTATGGATAAAAACTTTTAGAAAATGAAAATAGCTTTTTTATCTGATTATGAAAATTATATGTGATTATTATTTAAAAGATTTTAGAGAAAGATACAAAGAGAAAAAATTACTTCAAATCAATTTGTCCTCAGATAACTATAGTGAACATGTAGGTGTCATAGTTCCAGGCAGATTTTTGTGTTCAAAAGACACATAATGTATATAGTTGTGTCACGGGCACATCTCCTCCTCAGGCCAATCTATGGCTGAACCCTACTGTATCCTGCCCCTAAAGAAAACATACATCTTGACCTGTATCACTGGCATCTGTCAAAATCCATGCTCCTCAAAGGTAGTGTCTTCTGTAAACCCTCAGTCTTATTATCACTATCTAGATTCTCAGGCTTAACTGTTTCAAATTATGCCAGCCATCACCTCCATGGTAGCCTCACTTACCTACCTCTTTATCCATAAAAAAAAATCATTTAAAATTGGTTACATTTACCTATTTAGCACTTACAATATTTTAGACTGTGCTAAGCACCTCACATACAGCATTTTTATTCTTCAAGGGAGTTTTCATAACAACCGTTTTAGCATTGTTTCAATCTCATTCTCAGTCTCAATCTCTTTCAAAGTTAAACTATAAACTAAATTCCTCCCTTGATAAACTTGGCCTATACCCAGTAATAAGAAAGGAAAGCCACCCTGTGAGGCTAGAAGCAAGATGGAGTCAGCCATGCTGGTCTTCTCTCATTGTTACAATCTTTGCAAAGATGGTTTCATATTTTACTAATCTTTCTCTGTTAAATGGACAAATATCCTTTTTGATGCTACTTCCCACACCATTTCCCACCTCTCTGTACTTAACACAGTTAGACAAAGCATTTGCTTAACAAATAAATATTTGTACAAGTATCACTTTATACATAAGGGTGGATCCTAATGTTTACATAAGTATATTGCTGTATTGAGGTTCTTCCTTTTCCCCCAATTACCAAATTCTTTTTTTTTTTTTTTTAACTTTAAGTTCTGGGATACCTGTGCAGAATGTGCAGGTTTGTTACATAAGTATATGTGTTTCATGGTGATTTGCTGCACCTATTAACCCATCACCTAGGTTTTAAGCTGCTCATGAGTTAGCTATTTGTTCTGATGCTTTCCCTCCCTTCGTGCCCCACTGACCCAACAGGCCCTGGTATGTGTTGTTCCCCTCCCTGTGTCCATGTGTTCTCATTGTTCAACCCCGCTTATGAGTGAGATGGATTTCTGTTTGCTTTTCTGATCCTGTGTTAATTTGCTGAGGATGATGGCTTCCAGCTACATCCATGTTCCTGCAAAGGACATGATCTCATTCCTGTTTGTGGCTGCATAGTATTCCACAGTGTATATGTACCATATTTTCTTTATCCAGTATATCATTGATGGGCATTTGGGTTGGTTCCATGTCTTTGTTATTATAAATGATGCTGCAATAAACACATGTATGCATGTATCTTTATAATAGAATGATTAATTTCCTTTGAATATATACCCAGTAATGGGATTGCTGGGTGAAATGGCATTTCTGGTTCTGGACCCTGGAAGAATTGCCACACTATGGTCCACAATGGTTGAACTAATTTACATTCCCACTAACAATATAAAAGTGTTCCTATTTCTTCACAGCCTTGCCAGCATCTGTTGCTTTGTGACTTCTTTTTAATAATTGCCATTCTGACTGGTATGAGATGGTATTACATTGTGGTTTTGATTTGCATTTCTCTAATGCTCAGTGATGTTGAGGTTTTTTCATATTTTTTTGGCCACATGAACGTCTTCTTTTGAGAAGTGTCTGTTCATATCCTTTGCCTACCTTTTTATGGGGTTGTTTTATTCTTGTAAATTTGTTAAAGTTCCTTGTAAATTCTGGATAGTAGATGAGTAGATTTCAAACATTTTCTCCCATTCTGTAGGCTGCCTATTTACTCTGATGACTGTTTGTTTTGCTGTGCAGGAGCTCTTTAGTTTAATTAGATCCCATTTGTCAATTTTAGCTTTTGTTGCAATTGCTTTTGGTGTTTTCATCATAAAATCATGCCTGTGTCCTGAATGGTATTGCCTAGGTTTTCTTCTAGGGTTTTCATGGTTTTGGGTTTTACATTTAAGCCTTTAATCCGTCTTGAGTTAATTCTTGTATAAGGTGTAAGGAAGGGGTCCAGTTTCAGTTTTCTGCATATGACTAGCCAGTTTTCCCAGCACCATTTATTAAAAAGGGAATACTTTTCCCATTGCTTGTTTTGTCAGGTTTGTCGAAGATCAGATGGTTGTAGATGTGTGGTCTTATATTTGAGATCTCTATTCTGTTCCATTGGTCTATATGTCTGTTTTGATACCTGTACCATGCTGTTTTGGTTACTGTAGCCATGTAGTATAGTTTGAAGTCAGGTAGCATGATACCTCCAGCTTTGTTCTTTTTGCTTAGGATTGTCTTGGCTGTGTGGGCTCTTTTTTGTTCCATATGAATTTTAAAGCAGTTTTTTTCTAATTCTGTGAAGAATGTCAGTGTTAGTTTAATGAAAATAGCAGTGAATCTATAAATTACTTTGGGCAGTATGGCCATTTTCACAATATTGATTCTTCCTATCCTTGGAAATGGAATGTTTTTCTATTTGTGTCCTCTCTTATTTCCTTGAGCAGTGGTTTGTAGTTCTCCTTGAAGAGGCCATTCATGTCCCTTGTTAGCTATATTCCTAGGTATTTTATTCTTTTTGTAACAAAGGTGAATGGGAGTTCATTCATGGTTTGCCTCTCTGCTTGTCTATTGTTGGTGTAAAGGAATGCTTGTGATTTTCACACTGTTTTTTTGTTATACTTTAAGTTCTGGGGTACATGTGCACAATGTGCAGGTTCGTTATGTAGGTATACACATACCATGGTGGCTTACTGCATCCATCACCCTGCTATCTACATTAGGTATTTCTCCTAATGCTACCCCTCACCTATCACCTATCCCCTGCAATCCCTCCCCTAGTCCTTCACCCACTACGGTCCCTGTTGTGTGATGTTCCCCTCCCTGTGTCCATGTGTTCTCATTGTTCAGCACCCACTTATGAGTGAGAACATCTGGTGTTTGATTTTCTGTTCTTGTGTCAGTTTGCTGAGAATGGTTTCCAGCTTTATCCATGTCCCTGCAAAGGACATGAACTCATCCTTTTTTATGGCTGCATAGTATTCCATGGTGTATGTGTGCCACATTTTCTTTATCCAGTCTGTCACTGATGGCCATTTGAGTTGGTTCCACATCTTTGCTATTGTGAACAGTATAGCAATAAACATACATGTGCATGTGTCTTTATGATGGAATGATTTATAATCCTTTGGGTATATACCCAGTAATGGGATTGCTGGGTCAAATGGTATTTCTATATCTAGATCTTTGAGGAATTGCCACACTGTCTTCCACAATGGTTGAACTAATTTACACTCCCACCAACAGTGTAAAAGTGTTCTTATTTCTCCATTTCCGCATCTGTTGTCTCCTGATTTTTTAATGATCGCCATTTACACCCTATACAAAAATTAACTCCAAATAGATTAAAGGTTTAAACTTAAGACCTAACATCATAAAAACCCTAAAAGAAAACTTAGGTGATACCATTTAGCACAAGCATGGGCAAAGACTTCATGACTAAAACACCAAAAGCAATGGCAACAAAAGCCAAAATAGACAAATGGGATCTAATTAAACTTAAGTACCTCTGCACAGCAGAAGAAACTATCATCAGAGTGAACTGGCAACCAACAGAATGGGAAGAATTCTTCATAATCTACCTATTTGATGTAGGGCTAATATCTAGAATCTATAAAGAACAAACAAATTCACAAGCAAAAAGCAAGCAACACCATCAAAAAGTGGGCAAATGATATGAACAGATGCTTCTCAAAAGAAGACACTTATGCAACCAACAAACATATGAAAAGTTCATCATCACTGGTCATTAGAGAAATGCAATTTGCACACTGATTTTGTATCCTGAGACTTTGCTAAAGTTGCTTATCAGCTTAAAGAGTTTTGGGGCTGAGATAATGGGGTTTTCTAAATATATGATCAAGTTGTCTTCAAAGACTATTTGACTTTCTATCTTCCTATTTGAATACTCTTTATTTCCTTCTTTTGCCTGATTGCCCTGACCAGAACTTCCAATACTATGTTCAATAGGAGTGGTGAGAGAGAGCATTCTTGTCTTGTCCTGGTTTTCAAAAGGAATGCTCCCATTCGGTGTAATATTGGCTGTGGGTTTGTCACAAATAGCTCTTATTATTTTTAGATATATTTCATCAATACCTAGTTTATTGAGATTTTTTTTAGCATGAAGGGATGTTGAATTTTGTCAAAGGCCTTTTCTGCATCTATTGAGATACCAATTACCAAATTCTAAAATTACATGGTGTTCTGCAGTGAACAGATCTATGCAAATCTACCCTCAAAGTCCAAGGAAGCTGAAAGGCCAAAGAGGCTGACATATCCAGCTTCTCAAGGGGAAAAAGCCCCCAAAAAACAACAACAAAAATTTAATAGGGACTTACAAACAAAAACCAGGTCGCAGGTAGCTGCAAGAGGAGATGGTGATTCATTCACTGCAGTGTTAGCCCCAGAACTAAGAATTATATACTATAGGGAAGGGACATGTAGGACAGTTGAAATCAGCTCCTCAGGGAAAGGCAAGCATGCTATGTAAATCTGCCTAAGGGCAGGATTTATGGTCAAGGCTGTTTTGTCCAAAGGGTAGGATTTATGGTAACAGTATATAAAGTACAAATCTTAGAGGTATTCCTGGAACTGGGGTAAATTGGACATCAATATGGCAGATTGGCAACCAAGATGGAGTTGCTTTAGTCTCCACACATGGGAATAGACAGAAAAAGGTGTCTTTACAACCAAAATGTTGACTTTTACAAAGCTCTGTTATAATCCTAAATAATTGGAAGAAGATAAATCAAATAACTGAATTAACTTAAAAGTTTCCTTTTTAGAATAACTTCTTCAAATTTAAAAGAATTTTATCAAAGTAGGGTGGGCATATCTATCGGGTCTATTGGGAGACAGAGAAAGAAAGAGCAAGAGAGAGAAAACATTGTGATAGAAATCAAGATTTTCTTAAATCTCTCATAGAACAATTATTAGAGATATTTATGAATTTTCTTCTCTTCTCCAAATTTTCTGTGTTTCGGTTGGGGTTATTTTATCTTTGTTTGTGTAACTTGGACTGTCTTTTCGAATCAAGATTTCTTGATATGCCTGATGAGTCATGATTATAATTTTATTCAAGTTTAAGGAATGAAAAGCTGATTGGGCTCTGACTCGCACTTTGCTTTGGAATCATAGGGCTATGAATTAACAGTTTTCCTGGGGGGGGGGGGGGGGATCAGAACATGCCAGATGATAGAAGTCTTTTGTCTGGAGCTATTATTCTTATTTAGAAATATTTTATTTTAGTGAAGTTATAAAGAATCCTCAAATATTTCTCTAAGCTGGAAAGGCCTATCTTCTGAGTTTTGTCTTTCCTGCAGGGCTGGATAGTGGCTATTTCTACCTGTAGTTACTTGTAATTGTAGCTTCTGTTGTCAACTCCCCATGTTGCTCCTGTACCCTTACCTGGCTTCATATATGTGGTGTTTTGGAATTCTTAGCTTTTCTGGAAAGGTAATTTCTCTCTCAATCTGTCATATTTATAACACTTCTAGATACTCCAATCTGTGGTTGACTCTATTTCATGTGTTATCACTTCCTTATCTGCTTTGTCATCTATACATCTGTGAAATCTTTTGTTTTCTCATGACTCTCTTTCAGTTCCTTACTACCATTAGAGGTTTGTGCTTTTCTCCCCTTTAGTGATATTTGAGATGGGAAAGATAGTAAATGCATATGACTATGTATTTTAGTCAGGGAAATAGATGCTATTCTAGGTAGTTCACACAGGACATTATGTAATACAGATAATGAAAAACTTACATGGTCATTCTGAGAACTTGGAGTTAGATGAATAAAGAAGTTGCTACTAGAATGCAAGAAACTGGGAAGTGGAAAGATTACAGATGGCTGCCACCAGTGTTCTCAGGTGCCAACAGAATACCAGGAAAATCTCCAGTGTTTTTTGGGTTTTTCCAATTATATTATATCATGTATCCACCATTACTGTATCATGCAGAATGGAGAAATAACATGTTTATTGAATACACATGCACACGCACATGCACACACACACACACACACACACACACACACACACACAAACAACTATGCCAAAAAAGATAGAACTTCTAACTTCCTTGATGTTTCTAGTTTCCTGAAGAGGCTAGAAAAAAACGTACTGATGAAATACATGGAGGACAGGGTAAGTGCAGTTCCCAGCGAGAACAATGCAGAGGGTGAATGATCATCAAATTTCCAAATGAGTTTTTACTGCCCAAAGACCAGGAGATTCCAGGCTGAAAAGCGCCACAAGTTTCCAGCATGGCTGTTTCAGCCAGTGCAGTGGGTCTCTATCACAAAAACTCAAACAAATCTGGGCAACCATTTCAACTGGTACCTGGAACACCTGGGAGACAGAGCCACCCATTCAACTGAAAAAAGGGGGTTGAAACAGGGAGCCAGGTGATCTGGCTTGCAGGTCCCACCCCTACAAAGACCAGCAATCTGAAAGGCTCTGGATTGAAAGTTGCGCAGCAAGCGCAGCTGGACCTGAGATGATCCAGCTCTGTGGGGAGAAGGGCATCCGCCATTACTGAGGCAGTCCGCCATTATCAAGGTGGTTCTAACTATACCTCTGTAAGCAAAACTGCAGGGAAGTTCACACAATAGCTGGGCAGAACCCATGGCAGCTCAGCAACAACTCTGCTGGCAGACTGTGACTAGGCTAACTCCTTGCTGGGCAGGGCATCTCTGAAAAAAGGCAGCAACATGTCAGGAAACTATAAATAAAGCCACATATTCCCAGGACAGAGCACCTGGAGGGAAAGGTGGTTATGAATTCTGCTGCAGCAGATGTAAACATACCTGTACAGCAGCTCTGAATGGAACAATGGAGCTCCCAGCTCAGCACTTGAGCTCCTGTAAGGGACAGACTGTCTCCTCAAGCAGCTCCCTGACCCCTGTATATCCAGAGACACCTCATAAAGGAGAGCTCAGGCTGACATCTGGAGGGCATTCTTCTGCAATGAAGATATAAGAAGAAACTGGCAGCAACCCTTACTATTGTAAAGCTGCTGCAGGTGATCCCCAGGCAACCAGAGTCTGGAGTGGACCTCCAGCAGTCCTACAGCAGAGGGGCCTGGCTGTTAGAAGGAAAAATAAAAAAACAGAAAGACATAACTTCAACATCAAGAAAATGGACATCCAATCAGTGACCCCATCCAAAAGTCACCAACTACAAAGACCACAGGTAGATAAATCCATAAAGATGGGAAGAAACCAATGCAAAAAGGATGAAAACACCAAAAGCCAGAATGCCTCTCCTCCTCCAAGGGATCACAACTCCTCATCAGCAAGGGAACAAAGCTGGATGGAGAATTAGTCTGATGAATTGACAGAAGCAGGCATTCAGAAGGCGGTTATAACAAACTTATCTGAGCTAAAATAACATGTACTAACCCAATGCAAAGAAACTAAGAAACTTGAAAAAAGTTTGACGAAATGCTAATAAGAATAAACAGCTTAGAGAAGTATACAAATGATTTGATAGACCTGAAAAACACAACAAGAAAACTTCACAAAGCATATACAAGTTTCAGTAGCTGAATCAACCAAGCAGGAGAAAAGATATCAGAGATTGAAGATCAACTCAAAGAAATAAAATGAGAAGGCAAAATTAGAGACAAAAGTGAAAAGAAATGAACAAAGCCTCCAAGAAATATGGAATTATGTGAAAAGACCTAATCTACGTTTGATAGGTGTACCTGAATATGATGCAGAGAATGAATCCAAGCTGGAAAATGCTCTTCAGGATATTATCCAGGAGAACCAAACCTAGCAAGGTGGGCCAACATTCAAGTCCAGGAAATACAGAGAACACCACAAAGATATTCCTCAAGAAGAGGAAACCCAAGACACATAATTGTCAGATTCACCAGGGTTGAAATGAAAGAAAAAATTCTAAGGGCAGCCAGAGAGAAAGGTCAGGTCGCCCACAAAGGGAAGCCCATTAGAATCACAGTGGATCTCTCGGCAGAAATCCTACAAGCCAGAAGAGAATGGGGGCCAATATTCAACATCTTTTAAGAAAAGAACTTTGAACCTAGAATTTCTTATCCAGCCAAACTAAGCTTCATAAGCAAAGGAGAAATAAAATCCTTTATGAACAAGCAATTGCTGAGAGAGTTCATCACCACCAGGCCTGCCTTATAAGAGCTCCTAAAAGAAGCACTAAACACAGAATGGAACAACCAGTAGCAGCCACTCCAAAAATGTACCAAATGATGAAGAGCATCAACACAATGAAGAAACGGTGTCAACTAATGGGCAAAACAACCAGCTAGCATCAAAATGGCAAGATCAAATTCACACATAATGCATAACAATATTAACCTTAAATGTAAATGGGCTAAATGCCCCAATCAAAAGACACAGACTGGCAAATTGGATAAAAAGTCAAAACCCATCAGTGTGCTGTATCCAGGAAACCCATCTCACATGCAAGGACACACAAAGTCTCAAAATAAAGGGATGGAGGAAGATTTACCAAACAAATGGAGAGCAAAAAAAAGCAGGAGTTGCAATCCTAGTCTCTGATAAAATAGACTTTT
>NW_022436941.1:78266320-78350459 GCF_009761245.1 Sapajus apella
CAATGCCCCAATCAAAAGACACAGACTGGCAAATTGGATAAAAAGTCAAAACCCATCAGTGTGCTGTATCCAGGAAACCCATCTCACATGCAAGGACACACAAAGTCTCAAAATAAAGGGATGGAGGAAGATTTACCAAACAAATGGAGAGCAAAAAAAAGCAGGAGTTGCAATCCTAGTCTCTGATAAAATAGACTTTAAAGCAGCAAAGATCAAAAGAGACAAAGAAGGGCATTGCATAATGGTAAAAGAATCGATGCCACAAGAAGAGCTAACAATCCTAAATATATATGCACCCAATACAGGAGCACTCAAATACGTAAAGCAAGTTCTTAATGACCTACAAAGAGATTTAGACTCCCATACAATAATTGTGGTAGACTTTAACACACCACTGTCAATATTTGACAGATCAACAAGGCAGAAAATTAACAAGGATATCTAGGACTTGAACTCAGATCTGGACCAAGCAAACCTATTAGATATCTAAAGAACTCTCTACCCCAAATCCACAGAATATACATTTTTCTCAGCACCACATCACACCTACTCTAAAATTGACCATATAATTGGATGTAAATCACTTCTCAGCAAATGCAAAAGAATGGAAATCATGACAGTCTCTCAGACCACAGTGTAATCAACTTAGAACTCAGGATTAAGAAGCTAACCAAGAACTGCGCAACTTGATGGAAACCGAATAAGCGGTTCTTGAATGTTGACTGGATAAACAATGAAATGAAGGCAGAAATAAAGATGGTCTTCGAAACCACTGAGAACAAAGACACAACGTACCAGATTCTCTGGGACACACTTAAAGCAGTGTCTAGAGGGAAATTTATAGCAATAAATTCCCACAGGAGAAGCAAGGATATAAAATTAACACCCTATCATCAAAATTGAAACAGCTAGAGGAGCAAGATCAACAAAACTCAAAAGCTAGCAGAAGACAAGAAATAACCAAGATGAGAGCAGAACTGAAGGAGGTAGAGACACAAAATACCCTTCAAAAATTAATCCAGAAGCTGGTTTTTTGAAAAGATCAACAAAATAAACAGACCACCAGCCAGATTAATAGAAAAGAAAATAGAGAAGTAT
This sequence comes from Sapajus apella, assembly GCF_009761245.1. Classification (NCBI taxonomy): domain Eukaryota; kingdom Metazoa; phylum Chordata; class Mammalia; order Primates; family Cebidae; genus Sapajus; species Sapajus apella. The sequence goes on from NW_022436941.1 coordinate 78,267,419, forward strand.
CAAATAGATGCAATAAAAACAATAAAGGGGATATCACCACTGACTCCAAAGAAATACAAATTACAATCAGAGATTACTACAAACAACTCTATGGATGTAAACCAGTAAACCTGGCAGAAATGGATAAATTCCTGGACACTTGCGCCCTCCCAAACCTAAACCAGGAAGAAGTTGAAACCCTGAATAGACCAATAACAAGGGCTGAAGTTGAGGCAGCAATTGATAGCCTACCAACCAAAAAAAGCCTAGGTCCAGATGGGTTCACGGCAGAATTCTACCAGACATACAAAGAGGAGTTGGTACCATTCCTTCTGAAACTATTACAAACAATACAAAAAGAGGGAATCCTTCCCAAATCATTTTATGAGACCAACATCATCCTGATACCAGAACCCAGCAGAGACTCAACAAAAAAAGAAAACTTCAGGCCAATATCCATGATGAACATAAATGCAAAAATCTTCAATAAAAAACTGGCAAACTGATTGCAACAACACATCAAAAATCTTATCCATCATGATCAAGTAGGCTTCATCCTGGGGATGCAAAGCTGGTTCAACATATGCAAGCCTATAAACATAATCCACCACGTAAATAGAACCAAAGACAAAAACCACATGATTACCTCAATAGATGCAGAGAAGGCCTTTGACAAAATTCGACAGCCCTTTGTGCTAAAAACTCTCAATAATCTAGGTATCAATGGAACGTATCTCAAAATAATAAAAGCTATTTATGACAAACCCACAGCCAATATCATAATGAATGAGCAAAACCTGGAAGCATTCCCTTTGAAATCTGGCACTAGATGAGGATGCCCTCTTTCACCACTCCTATTCAATATAGTATTGGATGTTCTAGCCAGAGCAATCAGGCAAGAAAAAGAAATAAAGTTTTTTCAGTTAGGAAAGGAGGAAGTCAGTTGTCTTTATTTGCAGACAACATGATTGTATGTTTAGAAGACCCCATTGTCTCAGCACAAAATCTCCTTAAACTGATAAGCAACTTCAGCAAAGTCTCAGGATACAAAATCAATGTGTAAAAATCACAACCATTTCTACACACCAATAACAGACTTAAAGAGAGCCCAATAAAGAGCAAACTCCCATTCACAATCACCACAAAGTGAAAAAATACCTAGGAATACAACTAACAAAGGATGTAATGGACCTCATCAAGGAGAACTACAAACCACTGCTCAAGTAAGTAAGAGAGGACACAAACAGATGGAAAAACATCCCATGCTCATGATTAGGAAGAATCAATATTGTGAAAATGGACATACTGCCCAAAGTAATTTATAGATTCATGGAGGAATCTGGAAACCATCATTCTCAGCTAGCTGACAGAAGAAGCAGAAAATCAAACACCACATGTTCTCATTCATAGATGGATGTTGAACAATGAGAACACATGGACACAGGGTGGGGAGCATCAAACACTGGGGTCTGTTGCATGGGACTAGGGGAGGGACAGCGGGCAGTGGGAGGGTGGGGAGAGATAACATGGGAGAAATGCCACATATAGGTGATGGGGGGATGGAGGCAGCAAATCACATTGCCATGTGTGTACCTATGCAACAATCCTGCATGATCTGCACATGTACCCAGAACCTAAAGGGTAATAAAAAATATGCACACACACACACACACACAAACATATATAATATATAAATATATGTGTGTGTTTGTATATATATATATATATAGTGGTCTAGATATCATCTTTCCAAATATATAAGTAAAGGTTGAAATTAACATAACTATTCAGAATTTTAAAACAATGAATAACTGTGATTTGGGATTTTTTTAATTTAAAAAAAACAAGGAAGATTTTCATAGTATGGTGCTTTCATATGGCACATCTCATATGGGTGACAATATTGCCTTTTGATTTTTTCTCAAAATGTTATAGGGCAACAAGAGATTGGCAATATGAGCTGTCTTTTTATTGTATTTTAATAGTAAACTTGTATATGATTATGGGAATATTCTAACTTTTATGATTTTTTAACAGCACTCAGTTCCATCCCATAAAAGAGCTACATGTAGAAATCGTTTTTAGGAGCTTTTAAGTTTATTTCGTCTTCTGAGAGACAAAGTAAAAGTATAGATTACATTTTCTGGAGATATTACTTTCATTTATATCTTTATAAATTCGGATGGACAATTTTATAATAACAGTGCTAACACTGAAAAGAAAAAAAAGTAAGATTTTGTAAAATATAAATAATCCTCATGGGGATGTTATTATTTAACTCTGAAAGTGTTATTTCTTTGACTTTTCATTATTTTGGCTTTAGTCATTGCTTGCGGAACAGTAATCTCTTAGCATAATACGAAGTCAGCAGATCAAATGCAAGAAACAAAACAAAAAAAAGCACCTAACAAAACCAAGAAGGCCCAGAGTTTAACACACTATTTAATTTACTTATTTTAACCATAATCAGAAAAGGTTTTAGTGATTCCAAGAAACAGGAGTGAGATTAATTAAAATAGATCAAAATGCTCAAACATATATATTCAGGAACATTTAAGTTCCCACCATTTTTTAAAAAAGTTAATTAAACATCAATTTTGGGTACCTTACTGTTCCTTATGTTTGATTGAGGGTCAATGTAGTAAATTTCTTGCCATTTATCACACTTATCAACATAGAGCATCCGGAATCAATAAACTACAAAGTAGCAGATTTGGAGAATCTGTCTTTCCAGAAAAATAACCGTACTTTCCCAAACACGTTGTATATAATTTTAAGGGACTATAGACATTTGATATATATGACAGGTGTTACACTTTATGTTTCATTACTATTATTGTAGTTAGTTTTAATGCTGTGTTCTTAATCTAGAGACAGGAATATATAACTTCTATTCTCTTCAAATGAAAAATGGCTTTGGTCATAAGTACCTATAACAACATCTTATTTCAATATACTCTGCATTAACAGCACATCAGAGATAGGAATCCAGTATTATATTTACATTAATTAGTTATTTATCTCAATATTTACAGAGTACTAGGCATTGTGCAAGTCAATAATACATATTCACTCTCCTCAAAAAACCCAACACTAGCTCATGGGAGACCAGCATAGAAATAAAAAATGAGTAATACAATTTTCTATATGCAAGACAGATACAGTTCCACATGGCTGGGGACACCTTCCAGAGGGTCTCTGAAGAGGAATAGAGGAAGTGAATGAGGAAAGTATTTGGAGAGGAGGTGTGCCTGAAGCTGAGTATTGAAATGGGAGAAAGATTTATTCAGTTATTACTCTTTTTTATTTTTTCTTGACTGAATGTCAATGTAGGCCCAATGTAGCACAATCCCTAGCACAATGTAGGCCCCTAAGGGACACGTGCTTTCAAATACCTTATTGCAGATGACCTAGAGAGCTATATGTAAAGATAAGTACATCCTAACATTTGTATATTGTTGCTTCCCAAATTTTACAACTGTGATTACTTGCAGGGTTGGTTACTGGTCTTTATTTTCATTTACCTAGCACCTTCATTGATAATGTAGCTTTTATCTATATCATCTAAATATCTCCAGTTTCTAATTTAGTCTGTATAGAGATTTTAGTTTCATGAAATATAAGCTGGCATGAAATTACATACCTGAGTCAATAAAATAACTCAATGCTTTTATTTGCCTTGATATAAGACTTAAATACCAATTCAAAAACAATTATTTACAAATGTGGGAAAATTCCTTTAAGTTTCTGTTGATGGGTGTTGGAACAGTTTTTCTAGTAAGATATTAAATGTGTCATCCAAATAAATCTTTAGGTTAGATAAACACTGCTCTTGAATAAAATAGGCACAGTTCTACCTGGAGGTAGAGAGTCATAATAACATCAAGTCAGAGCTGGTGTTTGTGTGTGTGTACTTGTGCACATGCTGGCTATTATGAACAAAATGGCGATCATCAAAGGTAGTTGTCGTCAAAAGTTCATAGATTATAAAAGCTAAAAGGGATGCTTTATTTTAAAATACACACACACATACACACACAAACACGAGTTCTAACTTGATATTATTATGACTCTCTACCTCCAGGTAGAACTGTACCTATTTTATTCAAGAACAGTGTTTATCTAACCTAAAGATGTATTTGGATGATACATTTACTATCTTACTAGGACACCAATTCCAACAACTTTCAACAGTTACTTAAAGGACTTTTCCCACATATATAAACAATTGTTTTTGAATTGATATTTAACTCTTATATTAAGTAAAAGTTTTGAGTTCTTCTATTGACTCAGGTATGTAATAAGATAGGTTGCTTAAGACTGAGACCAGAACCCAGAACTTGGGTCTCTTGACTTCTCTTTGCAAATATATCACTGTGGTTTCAAAATATAGATATACAGAATCATAGAACGGGAAGAAACTGCATGATCTTCCAGAGTTCATTGGCAATCTCTCCCTGCCCTCCATACATATGCTAATAAACCCTCTGCTGTCTCTCTTCCACTTACATTTGTGGGGAAATCTAGTTAGCATAAAAACACTGATTACTGTGGTTGGCTGTGCTTTTTTGACAGATTGTCCTGCTACTGCTGCTTCCTGTCTTCCTTCATCATTCACATTATGACAGACATTTGAGCAAAATCTCAGTAAAAACTTGTTTGGGGGTTGGTGCTTCTGATTCTCAGTGCAGCCTGCCAGCCTCATTGGGAAAAGGCATTTAATATAGGCTGCATTTTTTTTGTACATTGAACTGAAAGAGAAAATGCTGTGATAGGTTCATTCAATGGAGAGCCAATATCTTACAATGAAGAAATCAGGCAATTTTGGGGAGTAGAAGTGGGAATGTGCCTCATACATATATTGGTATTTTCTTTTATGAGTTTTTAATATGGCACTTAACTGTTTTATGCTGAGAGGAGATGAAGGATTTCTCATTTTCCTACAATTTCACTGGGAAAATCATACAGCAAGGAAGGACACAGAAGTTTATGCAACTGCCTTCTTTTATTAGTACCTATATCTTGTCTTTCTTTCCTTTCTTCTCTTCCTTGCTTCTCCTTTCCCTTTTGGTTTCTTTGTTAAGCCATTTCCTCCTTCCCTTTATCCCACCTCATAACTGATTTTGCCTCTTTCTGTTACCGCTTTCTGTCCATGGTTCCTTCACCCTGTGGCATGAAAAAAGGATTGGCTATGGTAGTGGTTAACAGCACAGACTCTGAAGTCAGACTGCCTGGCTTTGAATCCTGTCTCTACCACTTACTGACTGAGTGACCTTTGATGGAGTTACTGAACTCCAAGCTTCTCTTTCTAATGTCTTATTGGATAAGTTTCAATCAGAGTTACGGGGATGAAGTGAGATCTATTAAAGTGCTTAATACAAAGCTGATGTGTTGCTATCTTACAATATGCAGTCATGACTTTCATATATATATAAAATATATGTTTATGCTGATTCCAATGTATACATTTTCTATAGAGGTCTTAGTCTTTCCAATATAATAAGCTATTGGTATAGTTTAGCCATCTAATGCTAATGGAAAGGAGAATGGGCTTGATTGCTCTAAGCAAATTTTATAACTGATTGAGCTTTGCAGAAAGGTGGGAAATCAACCACAGAGACGTGAGCACGCCGGCGACATTGACCACATTTACTTTCTTTCCTTCCTCCTTGGCTAAGACTCCTATGTTAAGTGCCATTGTTGCTAGAAGTTTGAAGCTTTTGTGAGGTTTTAGTTTTTGTGATTTTATATTATATCTTTTCTTCAGATATTTAAATTTAATATATATTTGCAATCTGTAACACAATATTAATAATCATGATAAAAGATATATTGTCTGATCCTAGGCCTCTCAGAGCTGCCAAGGCTCCTAGCTTCTGAGAAAGCTGACGTAGACGCAATTTGGAATGTCAGGCAGTGTTTATGGACACCATTGATCTTCATAATGGCCTACATGATAGAACCTTTTTTTATTTCTTCTGCTTAGTCTTTGATAATCACTTCCCATCCGTAGTTAACTCTTTATATTTGTTGAGTTACTTTCTGCTGCCTGCAGTATTCTAGACATTTTATAATTTGTGATAAAGCTTGGAATTTCTTATGTAACATGTTTTTTATTCAGCCTGCTTTCTTCTCCCCAGTTTTAGTCTGTTTTGTTTGTTTGTTTTCTGCAGGAAGAAATACCTAGGAAAGACAACATCATTTGATAAAGTATAAAATATGCTTATTTAGGAGAGAATACCTAAAAAGGCTTACGGGGTCTTGATGACCATCCTTTAGTTTATAATTCACTTATTTTCAACTGTTACCATTAGAATTATATGCCATGTTACAAGTTTAGAACACTGTCCTGCCAGGGCATAAAAGAGTTCCTAGTTGCCTAAGAGAATTAGCTATTGTTTCATCTGTCTATGGCTTGGTTTCAGAGGGTGACTGAGACATGACAAGGAATGATTTTTTTTTTTTTCTCAAAAGAACTGGAGGCTCTGGACAATAGCATCACAACAATGCCGTGTAGAACATACATAGAAAATTCTATGAAGAAATCAGCCAAGCCATGACTATTGACCAAAATTTTCAATTTTCAGCCGTGAGATGAAGACATTAACTATATATCCAATAATCCAGAGCTTCATTTATGATCTTATTACCTCTCAAAATAAAAATCTGGAGCAGTTTGTGATTTAATCATGGGTTTTTAAAAATAATAACTATAATAGCAGTTAAATTATAAAACTGAAGTTACCAATATGAATCAGTGAGCCTTTCATGAGCTTTTATTTTAATCAACTAAAATACTGAAATACATTTATTTTAATCAGCTAAATTATTCAACTTATAATGAGATGAGTTTTGTTTTCAACACAGGAAAGAATTTTAGGCTCACTTAATTGTAAGTAAGAATCTTAAAGAAGAAACCATTGTTTAAAACATTACCTCATTAAGTTCTTTAGTAAATGGAACAAAAATTAACATTTATGAGAATTAATATCTGCAGTTAATTATCTGACAGAATATTTAGAAAGTGGACATAGGCAGTGAAGAAAAATAGTTTATTATAATGTAACATTAGTTTTGAATGTGCATATACCTAATATTAACTATATTATAGTATACAATTGGCCATTTTATTTTAAAAATATTACCTTGTATCAATAATGCCAATTTAAATGGTTAAGAACATGGCAATAATTTCCATGAAGTATGCATTTCTGAGTAATAGTTGTATATAACCAAAATGGAAGCTAATTAATTCAGTTGGTCAAAGTTATAGTGAGATAAATCACAGACTGTAGACATACACAACTTTAATAAGGTCAATGTAGTTCTACATCTACAGGTGGAATTTCCATTCAACCTGGAGGCTTATCAGCATTTACCTTTTATTCAAAAGAGAAGTTGATGAGAGAGTAGAGGCAGATAGTCACAGCATACATTCTGCTAGAAAAGTCAGTCACAGCTCCCATCCTGCTGGTCATGTGTAAACACTCTGGTCTTTCTATGCAACAGTGCACTTGTACCAAAAAAGAGGCTTTGCTTTTTCTGTGTGGTGAGCTGTAAGTCTTCATATTAGAAAAGCTCAGAAAAGAATTTTGCTTAGACTCTAATAAAATATGAAAATTATGGCTAATGGAGGCTACATATAGTTACATTAGTTCAGTATTCTTGTACTTGTGAAATTTAAAGAACTTCATCTCAAGAAATAAAGATAATTGGGAAAATTGAAAAGGGGAGTGGTTCCAGTTTGATACAGTGAATGGAACATTCAAAAATATTTCTAAATGAATGATAAAAATAAAATACTTACAATATAATCAGAATTTATTTCCACAATACGTATGTTCAGGAATGTTAAGTGGGGGAGCCTGGGCAGCCATTGTGCTGTAACTGGCTCTGTTTATTTTTGTCATTCAAAAGAGAAAGAAAGGAACCTCAGCACAATAGCAAAATTTCCTGATGGTGGCTATTACAATTTTACCACTGAGAAAAGGACAACTATGGGTCTTTGAAAAAGCTGGAAAACATACTGAAAATCAGAAATATAAATGAACACTACTTGGTGTAGATTAAACTAAACACATGGGATTACATGGTCTCAAGGCCGCAGACTTATTTGGATCCTAACAACCTTGTCATATATATCTATTTTTTAAAATGAATTTAACTAGCAAGAAAGAATATGGAGTCACCTAAATTTTTCCCAAATCTTCAAAATGATGGTGACATAAATATATCACTTAGACAATATTTCATTTTCGACACAAAATTTTATTTTGTATCAGTCTGATAACATACATGGGACTAAAAAATAGTTGACTTAAAATCTTTTAGGGTTGTTTAAGAAATCACTTTCACAGTAAAAAAATGTCAGAATAAAAGCTGTCTGCTTATGTTCCATATTTCATAACTACCTTTGATTTCTTTAGTTAAACAATATTGCACATAAATAAGTTAGGAATTATAAACGTTCACATGTGCTACATGTATCCCTTCAAAACACCCATTTAAGTAATGTGTTAATTATTTTTGGAATCACCTGTCTTCCCTGCTTCAGCAAAAACTCCACCAGGGCAGCGAGCACTCTCCCTCTTGTTTACTTTGAATTTTTAGGACTTAGCACAGTGATTGGCACATAAATATTGATAAAACTAATGAATGAGGAAAGCAATGAATACATAAATAAAAGGGCCCAGACTATAAAAAGTAAATTATATGTATCAGTGAGAGTCAATAATAAATTAATGAAATAATCTCTTATTTGAAACTGAAACAAATTAAGGGAACTTTATGAAACTGAAATATTTTTGAAAAGATCTAGTACCAAGAAGATTAAAAAAAGCAATTCTCATCCTTTTTTTCATTGAAATGTTATGTTCAAATGAGCTTTGATTTTATTTCTGTTCTTTATATATCAGTTAAAGCTGAATTCATAGGTGCTAAGCATTTAACATATTGCATTGCATATAATATTCCCTAATGCCCCAAAGTTCAAGATTATATAATGGTTTATTCTCTCCCCGTCCCTACCCACCAAATAGTGTTATCCACATACATTCTTGCCTTCATTTTGTGCTGTGATGAAAAGCCTATATGTATTCTAGTCTCATGTGAATTAACCTGGCATGGAGGTAATTGAAGTGCATGTGATCTGGTCTCTGCTGATATATCACAATAGGCCCCCTTCCTTGCAAACACAGATGATGATAATATTTATTATAAGAAAATGTTTTAAGATACTCTACATTTCAGATTTAATATGTATTTTGTATTTTTCCTCTCTCTACCCCTTTCCAAAGTTATGAATGAAATTCTAGGACCATTTATAAACAAAACACAATTTAGCCTGAGTAAACCAATGGACCTGAAGTATCCAAGTCAGAGTTTATTTGTTGGATTTAAGTCATTCCCACAGAGGTAAGCGACCCAGGCCTGTGAGGACACAAGGGTAACTAAGCAACAAAGTGCCTTAGTCAGGCCTGTGTTTGCTTTTTGGTAAGAGGACAACATTGACCTCAGTGTCAGGGCATAAAGGAGACTCAGGCCTTGTTAATATTTTCCCCATAATTCTGTGAACTTTATGAATTCCCCAATGTTCTTTTAACAAGATTTTGGAGGCATGAGTTTATGTGCCTTCTTGGATATATTTGTGACAGTTTGCAGAGAAAGTTGAATAAATTATTAGGTTAATGACCTGTGTAAATTCACCAACACCTTTTCACTAGCTCATCAATTATCCTGTTTGAGTTATTGTGATTCACTCTGCTGATGAGCTCACATCCTTTCTTCCTGATACAGGAATTATTGTACACCAGAGGACTGAATTTTGTTGCAAAATAAACAAAACATCTTCCTTACAGTAACTGGAACAATGGATTGGTGGGTTCTTACATTGTTATGTGCTGTATAGCTGTATGAGTGTGTCTGCATGAGTTTTAGGACATTATTTGAGATATTTTAAGCTATGTGTATCTCATGAACTTGTAGCTTATTTCTCATAGTTATTTTAAAATATTTTCTCAGAAAACCAACAGTAAAATCCATCAGGTTCACAGGATTACACTCATTTGTGTCATATCAACCCATAATGAATATGATCTTCCAAGTAATGACAAAGGATGATAACTGTAATATTTCCAGCCAAACTTTCTTTGAAACATCACTCAGTGTTTTACATATTTGGTGGTTTTAAATTCTATGTGTCTAAGCAAGTTGTGAAGAGCATAATTAATTTATTGGGTTGTATATCATTTAAATTCACAATTTGAATCTGCTGGGAATGTTACAGTGGCACTAGTAGAAGAGGAATGGCAAGGATGTTAAGACTCTCTCATGCCAAGACCCGACCTTGGTATTGAGTTTTTAGGAAGGGCCCACATGACATCTCCAATTGCTTTGGCAATGCAATTGTGGAGACAAGTAAGCGAGCCCATCGGGTGCCTCCCAAGGAACTAATTTGGTCATTTGATATAATTGTTACACTTTCCATATTTGGGAGGAGGGTGTGGCCACCCTCTCACCTCTGACATTGAAGATAAACCCACTTCAAATTTTCAGAAATCTAATATCTAATTTATTACACAGACTATCACAATGATTTCATATTTCTTAAGTATCTCTAAATTGTGTTATTATGTTAGATTTTTAAATAAGAATTACTCTAATTTGATGGAAGGAAGAGGGGGTCTGGAAGCACACAGAGCTAGGCCCCTGATTCTCAGAGTGACTTGCAATGTGAACATGGGCAAGTTATTTAACTTCTTTGAGACTTTTGAATTTTCATCTGTAAATCAAAGATAACAATACGTTCTTCAGAGGGTGAAAATAAGAATTAAATACAATAATGAATGCAAAATACCTAGCAGAGGACCTCCCTTGATGTGGTGTATGCATGTTTTATTTTTTTTCAGCAGTGTCTCACCCTGTCACCCAGGCTGAAGTACAGTGGTGCCATCTCAGCTCACTGCAACCTCCAGCTCCTGAGTTCCAGCAATTCTCTGGCCTCGGCCTCCTAAATAGCTGGGACTACAGGGATGCACCGCCATGCCTGGCTAATTTTTGTATTTTTAGTAGAGACTGGATTTCGCCATGTTGGCCAGGCTGTTTTTGAACTCCTGACCTCAGGTGATCTGCCCACCTCAGCCTCCCGAAGTGCTGTGATTACAGGTGTGAGCCACTGCACCTGGCCATATGCACCTTTTGCCTGGATGGCCTTCCAGGCCACCATGTGGATCCCTCTCATACAGTAGAGGGAGAGTTAGGCAGCAATGTATGCAGCAATGAGGGCTTCAGAACTGTGTCTGGTACATTCTGACTGCTGAGTTCCGTGAGCACAAGTTTTTTGAATCTCACCCATAATAATTCTCATCTTGCAGAGAGAGAGCATTGGGGCTATATAATGTGGTGAAGTACCTAGTGTAATGAATAACATGTGATAATGATAAGTATCATAAGTTGTATTACTGCCTGTGGTAGACTGAATAATGGTTCTCAAAAGATGTCTGAATCCTAATTCCTGGAAGCTGTGAATATGTAACCTTCTATGGCAAAAGGAACTTTGCAGATGTGATTAATTTAAGAATCTTGAGATGGGGGTATTTTCCTTGCCGATCCAGGCAGACCCTAAATGTAATTATAAAGGGGTCTTTTAAGAAAGAGACAGAAAGGTCAAAGGCAGAAGAAGGCAATGTGACAGCAAAAGTAGAAATTAGTGTGAAGCTGCAAGTCACGGAATGCAATGCTGAAAGCCTCTAGAAGCTGGACAGAGAAAGGGATGAATCCCCCATTGGCATCTCCAGAAGCAATTAATTCCACTGACATCCTGATTTTAGCGGAGCTCTGTAAGACTAATTCAGGACTTCTGACCTCTGAAATTCGAAGATAATGTATTTGTGGTGTTTTAAACCACTCAGTTCATGGTAATTTGTTGAAAAGGCAATGGGAAATGGATGCACTTCCCATCCAAGCCTGTCTCTAGCTATGTTGAAGTCTTTACCATCCCCCAAATCTGTCTTTTACTTGCATGCTTCTTGCCTTTACATATTTGCTTTTCCTCCCTGCTTCTCCCTATTTACCACATCATTGCCTTTCTCACATCTTCTCTACTCAGCGTATCCCTACTTGTCCTCTGAGAGGGAGGACCAGATTATCTCAGATATAGTTTGCTTGCTAAGAAAAGAGTCCTGAGACTGCTTTGAAATGTGGTCCTTTATCCATAGCTCATGAAAATAACTCTGAGCTAGCAGTGTATATTATTTTTGTTTCATCCTGGAACTATGTCTTAGAAATATTTTTATTGGAGAAAAAACTGAGCGCAACCTCTCTGTTTCCCACATGGCTATTGCCAAATTTCTCTGTGTGCTTTACTTTCACTGCACTGATTCTAGAAACTGTATTGACAACTGTGTTCTAATATGACCCTCTGATTCATCCACAAGGTGTGAAAATGGTTTGTCTTCAAAAACCTCACACAGGTTTTCAACATCCTAATGGGTAGAATCTCTAAATCCTTAGGGTGTCAACAAAAGCAAAGGGCATATTCACACTTCAGGTGGGTGCAATTAAGTAGCATAGAGGTCAATATTTACGATTAATGGTGATTACCTGGCTTTAATATTGAGATTGTATACTTAGCTTGTATCACTCACTCTTTTTGTTGCTGTTTTTGAAACTGTGTCCAAAAAAAATGGATATAATAAAATTCACCCTTTTAGAAACCATGTTTTGAATTCCTGGAGTGTAAAAGTGATAGGTTAACCAAGACATCCTCCTTCATGTTGAACCATCAACACTGTCTTTTGAAAAGAGGTTTGAATATCTTTTCTTTGAAAATCCTGGTGCAAAGCTCTTCAAACCCTGAAGTGATCATTTATGAGGTAGTTATCAGACACTAGAGATGAATGACTGGGGATTTTGGTGTTCTGGTTGTCAGTATACGACCAAGGTAGAATTTTGACATAGAAAATAAATGCCACTAGTTTCTCAAGGAAAATTAGTGGTTTACTGAACAACAGCACAGATGAAAGGTGAGATACTTTGCCAGTAATATTGTAGGTCTCAGTGAGTAATAACTCAGTTAAAAGTACATTGAGGCGGAGACACTGTGTGTAGGTAGACCTGGACACAGATATTTGTTTTGCTAAACTGGAAAGGATCTCTAATCACAAATGGCACTTTTAGCAGGGCCAGATGCTTGATACAGAGACATTTTATTTAGTGGCAATAACCATAGGTTGTCCACAGAATAATGCTATATTATTCACCGGACCTAACTGCAAAGACGTAAAGGTTTTGCAAGAGGAAGAGCTGCAGTTCTTCAAAGTACGAACTATGGATTTGCAAGATGAATGTAGTTTCTGTCTCTGAGGAATTCTGAACAGTGATAAAATTTCACAAGTTTATGCATATCTTTTGCTTTAGATCCTTCCCTGAAAGAACTTGTGACAATGAACAGAGGGAAAGAAATAACATTTTTTAATAACCATGTGGAACGCTCTATAATAAGTGCTTCACATATGTTATCTCATTTAATTCTTACAACTACCTTATCTAGTAAATTATCTCCCATTTGACACTTTAAGGAAGCAGCTAGGAGATGTTTCGTAACTTGCCTGGGAAAGGTAGGATTTGAATGCAGATCTGTATTATTCCAAAGCTCACAATGTGCTTTATGCAACATCAAAGTAACATATTGCAGGAATGAGCATCTTTCTCCTTTAAAACAAATGAGTCCTGGAAACTCTTACTCTGTTTAGTTGTAGAATGGCTCAGAACATAGAAGTTGTTGAGGTCAACAAGGAGAGAAGTTAACAACAGCATTGTAATCCAGTAATAAGAACACAATAGAGAAATAGAAATTGTGTGGATAATTATACCAAACTAAATAGCCTGAATTATTCAGTGTGACTATACACATCGATCAAATTAAATGAGTATTCCATAGTCTAAAGAGGACCAGATATATATTCTCTCCAATAAATCATCAATTCTGTTTGTTACTATCTTCATCATAGTTATCATTTTTCCTAGACATTGTCTAACCTATAAGATTTTACTGTATTTCCCTGAATTGCTAAATTCTTCTATTTTCAAAGCTTCACTAATTAAAAAGGTAATTTATCATATTTCTCACTAACCAGTTGATGATAAAACACTTCCTCATAACCTCTCAAGATAATAGCTAGAAAACAAAGCTGATTTTAATTTCTTACAATTTGCTTCAACTTCACTTATAGTCTGTTGTATATTTTCTGAATATGTAATTATATCAGATTTTGATAACTTTCTGAGTTAAATAATTCCAGTTACTTTAAACTGTCTTTGATTGTTTCTCTCTCTCATTTCTTTTTGCCTTCCTCTCTCTCTTTCTCTTATTATAAGACATATTATTTGTTTAATTTTAATAGATACTCCAGCAGTGAAATATTCTCATCATAATTTTTTTGCAATTTTTAAATGTGAAATTCCGGTAAAAAAGCTTTTGGTTTAGCAGAAGGTAAAAAGATAGATTGAAATTTATGTAAACATATTATTCTTCATAAGGCAGGGCTAGCTGACTGAAATCTGCTTTGGTTTGGATTCAAACATGGATTTAAAGGGAGGCTATACATGGAAATTATCCCCAGGCTTCTCCCTGCTGCTGTTCCCAATTTCTGCAGCAGCTTGCATGCTTGTATTTAGGAGTCACCAATTTTTTTGACCCTTGTGTCTACTTGGCTTGTTTTGATTTACTCTACAATGGCAGGATGTGCTGGGAACTGATGAGATGAAGTAAAGGAAAGCAAATAGCTCCTGTCATGTTTAATTTTCTTTAAAATCTATTTGCCAGTGAAAGGCCTTTAAAATTTTTCTTCATTAATTAAATGTTTATTAAAGCAAAAGTCCTCTTCTGGTATCTATAGAATAAATCAGAGTTTTTAAAATCATGGATGGTTAATCCTCACTACTCCTTTACCCAAATACATTTCATAAGATGCTAAAGATGTCAAGGAAAATTCGCATCTCTGAATAGAAGAAAATATTATCTTTCACAAATAAAATGTGAAGGGTTCTGAGTTGTCCACTACTCTTAATTCTACATTATTCTATACCCATTTTCAACAAAAGCATAAATTATTGGAACATTTGACTAAAATAACATTAAGGTCCATACCATGTCCCTGGATTGGAAGTCTCCAAATCACACAAATTGCACTGCTCCATCAATTGATCTCTAGATTTGATATAATTTAAGTCAAAATACTGATGTCTATTTTTGGGGAACTTGCCAGTCTGAGTCTAAAACTTACATGGAAAAGCAAAAATTAATAGCCCACTCATTCCTGAAGAACAAGGAAGGTAGATTTGCCTTACCAGATAGCATGAGTTTATTAATTAATTAATTAATTATTATTTTTTAACATTTATTTTAGATTCAGGGGTATGTGTGCAATTTTGTTATATAGGTAAACTTGTGTCACAAAAACGTTGAATTTTATGCCATATTATCTATGGTTGAAATACAATAGTGAGTTTATTTTAAAATAATGCATCTGTTTAAGGTTTGATTTATGCTGACTTCAGAATGTGATGATTTTTAGAAATCTGAGTATAGGAATGAATGTTCTAGTGGAAGTATCTAGTTTATAGCTTTCAGCTCTACTGATGTGGATATTAACCATCTCTTTAAGCAATGTTTGGCTCACGGGCATTGGGCTAAATTCCGTGCAATTAGGGCTTTAGGACATTGGGATTAATTAAACCAATTGCTAAATAGGCATCAATGGGTGATGACGGGAATTATTCTGTAACTTGCATTTATGGCCTAAGAGCTCACTGGTGTATATACCTGGGTCAATTGGGGATTTTAGGTAGCCAAAATTGGAAAATAGAATGCACAGTATGAGAAGTTCCCACATCTCTGCAGATGATGCTGGGACCTCAGTACCATCAACTAGCACACACACGACTCACTCCATTTACCACATCATCACCATCACCACCAACAACCACTTTACCTCCATTGTAACTTCAACAATCACCTCCTGTCTGCCTAATTGGTGCTGTAGAACAAAGAGACTCAGAAGGGTGAGAGGGTGGTGGTGGGAGGTGGTAGATGTTGAAAGATTACTAACTGGTGTGAACCTTGAAAATTTGAGACAAGTCTTAGTTAATCTGGAAAGTTTATTTTGCCAAGACAGCATTGAGGATGTGCACCCGAGGCACAGCTTCAGGAAGTCCTGACAACATGTACCCAAGGAGGTTGGGGCAAAGCTTAGTTTACATTTTAGGGAGGCATGAGACATCAATCAATATATGTAGGAAGTTTATTGATTCACTCTGGAAAGGAGGGACAACTTGAAGCAAAGGCAGGAAGACTGGAAGTGGTAACCAGGCTTCCAGGTCACAGAGAGGTGAGAGATGAGCAGTTGCATTATTTTGAGTTTCTGATTAACCTTTTTAAGGAGGCAATCAGAGACGCATCTATCTCAGTGAGCAGAGGGGTGACTTTGTAGAATGGGAGCCAGGTTGGCCCTAAACAGTTCCCAGACTGACTTTTCCCTTTAGCTTAGTGATTTGGGAGCCCCGAGATTTATTTTTCTTTCACACTGGGTACAATGTACATTATTTGAGTGATGGATGCCCTAAAAGCCCTGACTTCACCACTATGCAATCTATGCATGTAATAAAATTATACACATACCCCATAAATTTACACAAATAAAAATAAATAACAAAAATAACAATAGTCTTAGCCATAAAGAAATTTTTAATTTAGTGGGGAGGACAAGTATCTCACCAGTTATACTGGAAAGTGGAGTGAGCTCAAAATACTGTAATAGAACTATTGCACATAATAAATGCTTATAGGAGGGAAAGGGTAATTTCACTGGAGGGACTGAGGAAGACTAGAGAAGTTGCCATTGACTTGGCCTTGAAGCAAAATAGGGTTTATTTATTTAGCAAATCAATATGTATTGAGTGCCTGGAATTTAGGAATCACTGGAAGGGCCTACTGGGAAGAGATTATATTGTGATCAAAGACCAAATGAGAAAAAAAAATGCAAGGAAATCTTTAGAATGTTGAGTCACAGAAGGATCTTAAAGCAAAGAACTATAGGAGGAAAGAGACAGTTGAGGAATATAAACTAGACATATAGATCAGGGGCATTTCATGGATTCTGCTCATTTTTTATGCAGGTAGTTTCTATACTTTCTGCAGTCAGTGGCAACTGTGGAAGGTTTTGAGTTGGGTGAAATGAACAGAGCATGATTTGTGGGTGGATATATGGGAGAGAGGGAACAATTTTACTAAGGAAGACCAATTAGAAAAAATTAACAATAGTTTAGGCAAACAGTGAGGGCAGTCAGACCCAGGATAGTGGCTGTAGAAACAAAGGAACAGTTGTGAGGAATTTTACAGATATGTGTTGAGATTGCATAGTGGTAAAGTCAGAGCTTTTCGGGTACCCATTACTCAAATAATGTACATTGTGCCCAGTGTAAAAGGAAAATAAATCTTGGGGCCCCCAAAACACTAAGCTAAAGGAAAAAGTCAAGTTAAGAGACAGAAAAGATAGAAGAAAAAGGCAAAGAGAACTCAAAGGCTATCAGACTGATGGTGATAAGGAACAGAGGAAGAGTGTCTGGATCTGAGAAATAATGATCTATTTGGGCGAATAGAGTCTATGTTGTCTGGGGTATAAGCTGAAAGAATCATTTAGCAAATGGAGAAGTGAGATAAGAGAGAAGTATTTAAGGGTCCTCCGTTTGCAGGTGAATGACAGTTGAGGCCATAAGAGGACATGATCATATCAGACATAGAATATGGAACAGAGGTTTTCAGAACTTTCCAACTGGTTCACAATGCACAGAACAGAAGAAGACATAAAAGTTTTAAGTTATTTGATGGCACAGTTCAAAATGCAGCATTTCTTTAGTATCATGTGCTTTGTTTTGAAAATATGTGTAGATTCTTTATTTCACTCCATGATCTAGTCACACATTTCTCCCTGATTCCATCATTAATGGGGAAGGTTTTCCTGTATTGAGATTCATTTATTTAATAAAAAATTTTTATTGCATGTCCAGCATGCACAAGATACCATTCTAGGCATGGGGAAATGTCTGTGGCTGAAATTGGCAAAGCCTGTGATGGAGCTTACAGTCTTGTGAGAGGGAGATAGATAAGAGACCAGTAATGGATGAGACCTTTCAGAAAACAAGTACTATGATGGAAGTAAAATATAGTGATGAGATCAAGAGTGGTGAGGGGCAACAGCAAAGACATGGAGTCAACCTAGGTGCCTATTGACACCTATGTACATATACACCATGTAGTACGTATATACCATGGAATATTATGCAAACATAAAAAAGAACAAAATCATCTCCTTTGCAGCAACATGGATGTAGCTGGTGGCCATTATCCTAAGTGAATTAAAGCAGGAACAGAAAACCAAATACCTCATGTTCTTACTTATAATGGGAGTTAGACCCTGGTCATACACAGACAAAAAGATGGAAACAATAGGCACTGGGGACTCCAAAAGGGAAGAGGGAGGGAGTGGAGCAAGGGCTGAGAAACTCCCTATTGGGTACAATATTCACTATTTGGGTGACAGGTTCAATAGAAGAGAGGAGGATAAAAAGAGTGATGGGGGAACGAGAAGGTGTGATTAAAGAAACTTATCTGAAGAGGTAACCTTTGAACTGAGCTCTGAATAACAAGGAGGATACAGTTATACTTTGGGACAAGTCACATGGAAAGAAAAAAGTTGCATGTGTAAAGGCATTTATGTGTGAGAAGCTAGTGAGTTTGGAGAAAAAAGAAGTCTATAGAAACATGAAGCAGAATGAAATTGAAAGAGTGAGCCAGGGGTTTGGGACACCATGCTGAGAAGTAGATTTTATTTTAAATGCCACAACAAATCGTTGAGGCTTTTCAGCAAGAAGATTAAATGATCTGATTTAAGTTTGTAAATGATTTCTATGCCTAGGGTGTGGAAAATGGGTTGCATGAGGCTAGAAGTAACAACTGGGAAAACAGCTAAGGGGATGGCTAATGGACTCATGATGGTGTTGAAAGTGAGGGCCAAGAGATGATACTTAAATATTATTCATTGAGTTTATTGTTTTCCTGTATAATTGGACTGAGTTAAAGACAGCTAATCACATACAGGTTCAGTATCACTACACTTATTCTTGTCTTGGTGTTACCTCATCCTCAGGACCCAAATTAATTAAGTACATGTGAGCACTTTAAAGATTTTATGAGCTGTGTTTGAGGAATGACATGTGAAGAGAAGGCCAGAATCATAAATGGAAGGATGATGCCATGTTGCCACGCTGCTCTTGCCAAAATTGTGAATGTGTCCATCTTCCTGCTGAGTCATTGGTGCACTTGCCTGCTTGCCTGGTGGTGGACTAAAAGAGTCTCTAGTCCACTGCTTAGGTTTTTGTTTTTTTTTAAAACATCCCCATGGAAATATTTAGCAAGGACATTTTCAATGAAGAAATATGAATCATGATCTTTGTTTTGTGACTAGTGCTGTAATTTTGTCACATGTAAATGAACTGATCCTCAAATTATTCACATTCTGATATATCTCCATTAAACTCTCAAACTATCATTTCATGTTATAATTTTGTTACCATTTATAAAAACCATCACCACATTACCTTTTTAATGGTTGAATGAGAGTGTTCTTTGAGGGAAAAATCTGCTAATTAGACAGTCCCATATGACCCACAATTTGTTATAAGTGTAAAAAATAAATTAACTCATGATATTTAGGGTTTTGAGATGGAGTCTCACTGTATTGCCCAGGCTGGAGTGCAGTGGCATGATCTCATCTCACTGCAAACTCCACCTCCCAGGTTCAAGTGATTAATATTTAGAGGTTTTTAAAATCATCATGTCTTTGTTACAAAGAAATAAACTAATTTATGGTTGAATTAGAAAATTTTAACCATGAGTATTATTTATTTTTTTAGGAAGAATACAGCTGGTGGTAGTATAAGCTTTCTAAGTTTCTTCTCATATTACAGTTTTACCTAAAATAATAAACATTCAAAGTATTATATATTGTCAAACTTTCTAGTTTTACTAAATCATTTTACATGCTGAGAAAAATTAAGAAAATAATTGTTTTGAATGGTCTCTTGGTAAACATAAAGCGCTTTAAAGTTAAGACTATGTCTGCTTTATTTGAAGTTGAGTCTCCAGGATCTCGCATAGTGGTCGGTATAGTAGAAGCTCAGAACTTTGGGATGAAGAAATAAAATAATTGGTTGCTGGAGTCCTCAGGGGTATAATGTGTTTGATGCAAACTATTCCTTCCAAAGGTTTGCTTAACATAGATGTGAGTCTAACATTTTTCTTCTGCGTAACATCCTACTAACGAAAATGCTTGTATCTTCCTGAAACTTTTCATCAGTTCTACTTTTGAGTTATTTGGCAAATAAAATATCTTGACAGACTACTTTACAAGTGAAGCAAACTAATAGTTACATCATTTACATCTGTGTCTTCATTCTAATGCTGGTATAAATCCTTGATTATTCAACAATGCTTTGACCTGTAAAAATACACTTTATCAGTCTCAAGTGCCTCTTTTTGAATTGGAACAGATCCAATCTAACTTGCCCACCTAGGGATTCACCAAACTATCCCTGGTCAGGACTTCTACCTTCCTTGGTGCTTCTGACACAAACCTTGATGATACTTCAAGCAGTTTTTTTTTCTCTACTTGTTTATGCTGTTGAAGCATTGCTCATAACTAAGATTTTGCTCGCTTGCCTTTTAACTTCAAACTGTTTTCCAAATTGATTTAAATATTATATGTTCAATGGATGTTTCCGTGTAACTATTTTTCAGAGTTTTCCACTGAATGGCTAAGTCAGGCTCATTTTGTATCTCCACAGTGATTAAAAACCTCTGTTTTAAATGAACATCAAAATACGACTTACAGCTTTGTGGCCAACTGCAGTGCTCCCCTGGAGTTCCCTAATTGTGCTTGGGGACAATTACATGATGCTTTGACTCACCAAATGCTCTGTGATGTACCCCATGCTTCAGTGCTGTTCTGAATTCATCTTATTATCTTTTGCATTTTCACCACTTACAAGCTTTTGCTCCAAACATAACTGCTTGTGATCGCCTCTGGAAATTTCTAATTGAAACTATAATTTTAAATTAATACATCTTTGCAACAATAAATAGGGAGTGACAGTTCTCTAAAGTTAGAATCTCTAGACCTGTTGCTATTTTCAGACTAGCTTCAACAGGAAATGTAACTAAACATAGTTTCATGTTGTTTAAGTATATTTGTGGTACTTGAACAACATGTGGTTAAACCAATGGTTATATGTATGCATGTTCAATCAAAAATAAAATAAACAATTATAGTCTTCAAGAAGACACACTGTTTTATAAATTCTCTCTCTCTCTTTCCCCCCCTCTCACTTATAGTTGAATTAGAAAATTCTAACCATGAGTGCTATATTTTTTTTTAAGGAAAAATCCATCTAGGTAGTAGTATAAGTTTTCTAAGTCTTTCCTCATTATATTACAGTGTTAGCTAAAATAATGAATATTAAAATATTGCATTTTGTAAAATTTTCTAGTTTTACTTAGTCATTTACAAACTGAGGAAAATCAAGAGAAAAATTATTTGACCCATTTTTTTTAGAGAATACTAGCCCTATGATTGGGAGTTATTAGTGGCACCTGTGGTCACAGTCATGCATAAGTTCACTTTAATTTGATTACAGTGTTAGTGACACTTGCTTCCTCAACAACTCTGAAGTACCATATTTTCCAGTCACTCAGTACATGTGAATATTTTCTACTTACAGGACATAAAACATAAAGTTTGCTGACTTGGAATAGTATGAATTATTCTGCTTCTAAGGGTATTTCAGCCAGCCTTATAATGCACCTAGTATGAGAAGCAGCAATGCAAGAAGAATAGAGCCAAACCTCAGGTAGCACCCCTTTTAGGAGTGGAGAGAAGGAAAGGACCTGTAGAAGTAGACAAAGAAATCTGAAAAGAAGAAAATGAGGAGCATCAGAGTGATTGATGCATGTGAAGCAGGAGGAAAGGCTCAAAAGGAAAGCAGTTGTTAGTGGAGAAAAAAGACAGATAAAAGAAACGGGCCTTTGGAGCTGAGGTCTAGGAAATTGTTGGTGTGGGGAATGCAACTGAAATTGCCAGGAGTTGAGTTGGGCAGCTATGAGCAAGTTCAGCAGTAGATATAAACCCCTTTTTGGACAAAGAAGTTGACGTAAGTAAAAAACAACCCAGATGCTAAAGACGTGGAGGAATTAAGAAAGCAGTTGAGGTAGAGAAAGAATTTAAGGGAAGCTGAATGCTAAAATAGCTACCAGTATTTGACTGCTCCTTATGCATCATGGAGAGTTCTAAATGCTTTAGCTAATTTAATCTTTCTGAGACACCTAAGAGATAAATCCTGCTATTATTATCCATATTTTGGATAGGAGACTAGGGCACAGAGAGGTTGTACAAGCAAGCGAGTGTCAGTATTCAAAGAAGGAGGTTTTGCTCCAGAGGCCTCCCAAATTGAACCACTGAGAGAGATAGGGACATTCAATGGGCATTCATGTCCTGAGCTGGTGACAAGTAGAGCTGAGGCTATAGATGTGTTGAGAAATCAGCATCAGTGGAGGAAGAAAGAGATGAGCATGCAGGGAGACTCGGTGTGTTTGAAATAGATAAGAGAGAGGATATGACAGTGTAATGGTTTCCACTTAGTACAGAAAGAAATGCCTTAGTAATTAGAGGACTCCGAGACACAGGAGGAGCTTAAGGAGAATGGAATGAATTGGAATAATCACTGTGGAGTCTGTGATAGGGAGTCAACTAAGATGGAAATAAGTAATTATCAAATAACAATGAGGGGTCAGCATAGGCAAAGGAATATATTTGTAATAGAGGCTGTTAGCATCTGAGCTGTATCTGGAGTCTGGGAGTGCAGGTGAGAAGGACATTGAGATGTAACACGGGATGTGACATCTTAGACAGAGACAGAGCTGGGATGCTCTCAGGAATGTCATTGATATTCCTGTCTGTAATAAAAAGAGGTAAGTATAGCAAAAAGTTACAGCCATAATTGGTTTTCGTATTTTAAAAATTGGATTATGATTAAAGGAAAATATTTAAAGACCTTGTCTAAAGGATTACAAAATTCTTGAGTCTAGGCACTCTCCATAACTTCAATTAATTTTCCCATTTCTTCTACAGGAATTCCTCTAAGGATTCAACAAATATAGTGACTTTATTGTTATTCAAAATGTTATAGGGAACTTTAGGATGTGGTATGTGTACAGAGGAGTCCATCTACGTAAAACTCTTTAGCCCATCTTCTAAGCTAAGCTGATTTTGGAAAAGGAGCTCTTTTAAGGAGAATAAAGCTACAAAAATGACCTTTCAAGCTGTCCTATCCAGACTTTGGCTCTCTAAATTGGAATCTTTGACAAAACTGCAGCTGGAAGACAGCAGCCATTAATACAGCTCCATGGCTAAAGAGGAGAGATTTTTGATCCTACTAGTTACCCAAAAATATGCAATATTCAGCCAGGTATGGTGGCTCACGTCTGTAATGCTTACACTTTGGGAGACCAAGTCAGAAGAATCACTGAAGCCTAGGAGTTTGAGATTAGCATAAGCAATATAGCAAGACCCAATGTCTATTAAAAAAATAAATTAAAATTCAAGTCAAAATAAAATAAAATGCAATATTTACTGCTAAGATGTGCTTTTTGATGATGGACTTGAAATGGTCTACCAGCAGGACATTAAAGACAGGGTCTGCTTCTGTTTTCTCTTGGGAGAGGACGAACATGGGTTAGATTTACAGAAGTATCAATACCAATATGCTTAGTGTATTTAGTATTCTTGCACTTGTAACAGAGCATCAGATAATTCACTTGAAATTTGACTTCAGCTTTTCATTCAGTATGCTAATGATGGTATGATATTTGCACCCCTTACATAAATAAACATACCCTCAAATGTGTCATTTTCCTGCATTGACAGATGAATCACATGCTGAAAATTACCACAAAGTCTTATGCTGAGCAGCTTTGCACAGCACTCTGCCTCCACTTTTGTTGTTTGCCACATGTTGTAGCACTGCCTGTGCCCTGAGCCCGCATCTCAAGGTAGCTACAGCATGACATTTTCCTTTAACAGTGATAGGCAGAATTTAATTGACTTCGTTTTTCTTGGATTCTCAAAGGTTTCCGTGGCTGTGCCTATTACCTAACACTGCTCTCAGGAGGTGTAAAGCTGTGTCCAATTATTCTCGTTGCATGTCATTGAATGACTTGGTGCCACCTGCAGTAACCCTTCTTGCATTCTGATGACTCCATTCCTGAATCTGTTGTGACGTAGAGACTCTAGGGACCAATGAGGTTTTGTGTAGGAGGGCTAACTTTTCATTTCCCTTAGAGTATCTTTGTCTAGATTTCACCCCCTTTCCTGTCTTTATAAAGAGACCTTAAATGAAGCCTACAGCTAAAAGATGAATAAATAGCTGGCTACTAAAAATCCCCCAAATTGTCACACAAATGCAAATATGATCCCAAATGATTGGTTTGAATAAAATTCAGACTTTACTGATGGAAAGTAGGCAAATTCCCAGTTATAGGCCGACCTTCCACTGCTCTCAGAGCTAACCCTCTAAACAAGATGAAGCTTATTTCTAGGATGGGAGAGAGAGTGACTGAAAGAAAAGAAGACGTTTCACTTCTTTATGTTGTGACTTAATGTAGTGGCTTAAGAACAATAATTAATTTTTTCCTCACTATTTATTAGGCCAGATTAGGGATTGGGTTGGTGATTCTTCTCTTCATGTGGTGTCAACCCGGCTGTATTCAACTGGTGACTGGGCTGGGCTGGGCTGGGTTGGTCTGAGCTGGAAATTCTAGGAAGGTTTCATTCCCATCTGTGGTGCCTCAGGGCCCCTCCACATATTATCTTTGTTTCCTTTACTGTCATAGTGTTCTCTAGAGACATAGAACCAATAGGCTGTGTGTGCATGTGTATACATACAGCCTGTGTGTGTGTGTGTGTGTGTGTGTGTGTGTGTGTGAACATACAGATGAGGCATGCCTCATTTTATTGCATATTGCTTTATAGTGCTTAACAGATATTTTATTTTTTACCAATTGATGGTTTGTGACAGCTCTGCATCGAACAAGCGTATTGATGACATTTTTCCACGGCATGTGCTCATTGGTGTCTCACTTTGGTAATTCTCACAATATTTCAAACTTTTTCATTATCATTATATTTGTCATGGTGTTATCTGTGACCAATGATCTTTGTTGTTAATATTATAATTGTTTTAGGGTGCCAAAAATCATGTCCATATGAGACTGTGAACGTAAGTGATAGATGTTGTATGTTTCCTGACTGCTTCACCAGCCGTCCATTTATTCTCTCTCTCTCTCTCTCCTCTCAAACCTCCCTATTCTCTGAGACACAACAATGTTAAAATGAAGC
This sequence comes from Sapajus apella, assembly GCF_009761245.1. NCBI lineage: Eukaryota > Metazoa > Chordata > Mammalia > Primates > Cebidae > Sapajus > Sapajus apella. The sequence continues at coordinate 78,292,903 of NW_022436941.1, forward strand.
CAATTAATAATCCTACAAAGGCCTCTACATGTTCAGGAGTTTAGATCTTTAAATTAAAAGTTAGAAATGATTAGTCTTAGTGAGGAAGGCATGTTAAAAGCTGAAATAGGCTGAAAGCTAGGCCTCTTGTGCCAAACAGCTATCCAAGTTGTGAATGCAAAAAAAAAAAAAAAAAAAAAAAAGAAAAAGAAAAAGTTCTTGAAGTTGTGAATGCAAAGTTCTTGGAGAAAAAAAAATTTAAATTATATTTTAGGTTCTGGGGTACATGTGCAGATCATGCAGGATTGTTGCATAGGTACATACATGGCAATGTGGTTTACTGCCTTCATCCCCCATCACCTATATCTGATATTTCTCCCATCATTATCCCTCCCCACCATTCCCACCCTCCGCTGTCCCTCCCCTATCAAAAATATTACTCTGGTGAACACATAGGTGGTAAGAAAGTGAGATAGCCTTCTTGCTAATATAGAGAAACTTTTATTGGTCTGGACAGAGGGTTCAAACCAGCCACAACATTCCCTTAAACCAAAGCCTAATCTCAAGCAAGGTCCCAATTCTCTTTATTTCTGTGAAGGCTGAGAGAGACGAGGAAGCTGAAGAAGAAAAGTTGATGCGAGGAGAGATTGGTGCCTGAGGTTTAAAGGAGAGAAGCCATCTCCATAACATAAAAGTAAAAGGTGAAGCAGCAAATGATACAGAAGCTGCATCAAGCTATCAGACCTAGCTAATGTCATTGATCACAGTAGCTACGCTAATAAACAGATTTCAGTGTAGATGAAACAGCCTTATTTGGAAGAGATGTCACCTAGGACTTTCATAGCTAGAGGGGAGAAGTCAGTCCCTACCTCAAAGGACAGGTTGACTCTACTCTTAGGGCTAATGCAGCTGGTGACTTTAAATTAAGGCCAATGCTCATTTAGCATTCCAAAAATCCTAGGGCTCTTAAGAATTATGCTCACTGGTTTCAAAGAACTTCTTAGTACCTCCTCAATGTCATTATTTGCCCAGGAGTCATTCAAGAGCAGGTTGTTCCATTTCCATGTAATTGTGTGGTTTCGAGTGAGTTTCTTAATCTTGAGTTCCAATTTGATTACGCTGTGGTCTGAGAAACTGTTATGATTTTAGTTCATCTGCATTTGCTGAGGAGTTTTTTACTTCCAATTACATGATTAATTTTAGAGTAAGTTCTGTGTGGCACCAAGAAGAATGTATATTCTTTTGTTTTTGGGTGGAGAGTTCTGCAGATATCTATCTGGTTCACTTGATCTAGAGCTGAGTTCAGGTCCTGAATATCCTTTTAAATTTTCTGTCTCGATGATCTGTCCAATATTGACAGTGGGGTATTAAAATCTACCCATTATTAGTCTATTACTGTGTCTAAGTCTCTTGGTAGGTTTTTAAGAACTTGTTCTATGACTCTGGCTGCTCATGTGTTGGGTGCATATATATTTAGGATAGTTAGCTCTTCTTGTTGAATTAATTCCTTTACCATTATGTAATGTCCTTTTTTGTCTCTTTTGATCTTTCTTGGTATAAAGTCTGTTTTGTCGGAAACTATGATTGCAATCCCTGCTTTTTTCTGCTTTCCATTTGCTTGGTAAATTATCCTCCATCCCTTTATTTTAAGCCTGTGTTTTTCTTTACACGTGAGATGAGTCTCTTAAATATAGCACACTGATGGGTCTTGATTTTTTTATCCAGCTTGCCATTCTGTGTCTTTTAACTGGGGCCTTTAGCCCATTTGCATTTAAGGTTAATATTGTTATGTGTGAATTTGATCCTGTCATCATGATGCTAGCTGGTTATTTTTCAGACTTGTTGATGTAGTTGCTATACAGTATCATTGGTCTTTATATTTTGGTGTGTTTTTGCAGTGATTGGTAATGGTTTTTCCTTTCCATATGTACTGCTTCCTTCAGGAGCTCTTGCAAGGCAGGCCTGGTGGTGACTCATTCCCTCATCATTTGCTTATTTAAAAAGGGTTTTATTTCTCTTCTGCTTATGAAGCTTAGTTTAGCTGGTATAAAATTCTGGGTTGGAAATTCTTTTTTTAAGAATGTTGAATCTTGGCTCCCAATCTCTTCTGGCTTATAATGTTTCTTCTGAGAGATGTACTGTTAGTCTGATGGACATGAACAGACACTTCTCAAAAGAAGACATAGATGCTGCCAACAGACACAAGAGAAAAACCTCAACATCATTGATCATTAGAGAAATGCAAATCAAAGCCACAATGTGATACCATCTCATGCCAGTCAGAATTGTATTTATTAAAAAGTCAAAAAGCAGCAGATACTGGTGCGGCTATGGAGAAATAGGAATGCTTTTACACTGTTGATGGGAATGTAAATTAGTTCAACTACTGTGGAAGACAGTGTGGTAATTCCTCAAAGACATAGAACTAGAAATAACATTTGCCCCAGCAATCTCATTACTGGGTATATGCCCAAAGCAATGTAAATCTTTCTGTTATAAAGATACACGCATGTGTATGTTCATCGCAGCACTATTCACAATAGCAAATCATGGAATCAACCCAACTGCCCACCAATGATGGAATGGATAAAGAAAATATGATACATATACACCATGGAACACTATGCAGTCGTAAAAAAGAATGAGTCTATGTTCTTTTCAGGGACATGGATGGAGCTGTAAGCCATTATTCTCAGCAAACTAACACAGGAACAGAAAACCAAACACTCTATGTTTTCACTTATAAGTGTTCAATGAGAATAGACTGACACAGGGGGCAACATACACTGAGGCCTGTTGTTGGGGTACTGGGGGAGAGAGAGCATCAGGATAAATAGCTAATGCATGTTGAGCTTAATACCTTGGTGATGGGTTGATAGGTGCAACAAACCACCATGACACACATTTATCTATGTGACAAACCTGCATGTCCTGTATGTGTATCCCAGAACTTAAAATTAAATTAAATTAAATTAAAAGAATTATGCTAAATCTACTCTCTTTGTGCTCTGTAAATAGAAAAACAAAGCCTAGATGACAATATGTCTGTCTGCAGCATGATTTACTGAATATTTTAAGCCCGCTATTGAGACCTGCTGCTTAGGAAAAAAAAAAGAGATATTTTTCAAAATATTACTGCTAATTGACAATGCACTTGATCATTCAAGAACTCTGATGAAGGTGTATAAGGAGATTAATGTTTCTTTCATGCCTACAAAAACAACATTCATTCTTCAATCCATGGATCTAGGAGTCATTTTGACTTTCAAGTCTTATTATTTAAGAAACACATTTCATACAGCTATGGCTGCTATAGATAGTGATTTCTCTAATGGACCTTGGCAAAGCAAATTTTAAAACTTCTGGAAAGGATTTACCACTCTAGATACAATTAAGGACATTTATCACAAGAAGAGGTCAAGATACCAACATTTATCAGCATTTGGAAGAAGATGATGCTAACCCTCATGATGATTTTGAAGGGCTCAAGGCTTTAGTAGTGGAAGTAATTGCAGATGTGGTGGGAAGTGGAGCCTGAAGATATAACTGAATTGCTGTAATCTCATGATAAAACTTGAATGGATGAGGAGCTACTGCTTATAGGAGCCAGAAAAGTGATTTCTTGGGATGGAATCTACATCTGATGAGGATGCTGAGAACACTGTTGAAATAACAGCAAAGGTTTTAGAATATTCCATAAACTTACTTGATAAAGCAGTGGCAGGGTTTGAGAGAATTGAATTCAATTTGAAAGAAGATATAATGTGGGAAGTATGTTATCAAACAGCATCAAATGCTACAGAGAAATCTTTCATGAAAAGAAGAGTCAATTGATATGGAAAACTTCATTGTTGTATTATTTTAAGAATTTGACATAGCTACCCCAGCCTTCATAACCACCACCCTGATCAGTCATCAGCTACCACCATTTAGGCAAAACCCTCTGTCAGCAAAACGAGTACAAGTTGCTAAAGGCTCAGGTGATTGTTAGTATTTTCTAGTGTAAAGTATTTTTAATTAAGGTATGTACACTTTTTAGACATAATACCATTACACACTTAATAGTCTACAGGATAATGCAATGTAAACATAACTTTAACATTCACTGGGAAACAAAAAACTCGTAATTATTATATTATGGTATTTGTTTTATTGCAGTGGTCTGGAACTGAACCTGAAATATCCTTGAGGTATGCCTGTGTGTGTGTGTCTCTCTGTGTGTGTACATACAAAGAGAGAGGGGGAGAGAGAGAGAGAGAGAGAGAGAAAGAACAGAGATTTTTTTTAAGAATTGGTTCATTTGATCATGGAGGTTGGTGAGTCCAAAATCTGCAGGATGGTCTAGCAGACTGAAGACCCAAGGAGTGGATTTTGCAACTCAAATCCAAAGGCTGTCTACTGGCAGATTTCCCTCTTCCTTTGAGGACATCAGTTGTTGTTGTTCTTGTTGTTTCTTAAGGCCTTCAATTCTTTGGATGAGGCCCATCCACATTATGGAGGGTCTACTTTATTCATTTACTTTATTCATTTTATTCATCTACTTATTAAATGTTAATCTCATCTAGATAAATAGTTTCACAGCAATATAGATGTGTTTGACCAAATATCTGAGTACCATGGGCTAGCCAAGCTGACACATAAAGTTAATCATCATGCTCTCTGTGTGGTGTCTCATCATTTAGCCCAAAGAAGCTTGGGCTTCCTTACAGCATGGCAGCTGGCTTCCCAGGGAGAGAAAGTAGATTAGCTGGGCTCAGGAGTCCCAGGATATCATTACTGTTATATTCTATTGGTGAAAGAAAGTCACAGGTCTAGCTCATAACTAAGGGGAAGAAAACAACAAACTACTTCATGGTGTGAGGAATAGCATATGTGGATAGGGAAGAGAGGAATAGTAGGCGACTAGCTATCACAATCTTCCCTCTGGCCACAGCATTTCTTGTACCTTTTCTGAAAGTCTCATCACATTACAGTACTGGGCCCAGCTTCAAGGTCCAAAATCACATCATCTAATTCAGGTATATTTAAAGTTGATGTTCTCTCTTTATCTAGAGACTTGTACCTAAAGTGGTACCTTCTATGTAATCTTCCTCCCCTGCAACATACATTGATGAGACAGGGATTATTGTATCTCTAGCAATAAAGTCAGCCATTCAAAATTAGGGAAATGAGAGGCACATAGCAATCAGTGCTTCATAAAATTTCTGAGATCCAGCTGGAAACATATTACCAATTCCCTCAAATCTAGGTTTCCTGAAAAGGATCCTGTTCTCTGGATGTGAATTTCTATTCCACTGTTTTCAGCAGTTCTTGACTCTCCTCTAAGTCAACTTTCCTGTTCTTTAGCAATGCCTTGTATTTGCAAACACAGTTGCTTTCTGAGCCTATTTATTCCATTAAAGGCTTGAAAGCCCAAAGTCTTCTTTTCATTTTGTCCTGCTACTCTCCTCTTTCTTCCAACGTGGTACAACTTCTTTTAAAACTTTGTAATTTTCTAATGTATCCAATTATATTCCATTCCATTGGGAAAAAGCTATTTCCCCAAGTCTCTTTAAGACAGACACTTTTCTACTTTAGGCTGAGAGTCAGAATCCTGTGGAAGAACATTTTTAAGAGCTTTATTCTTACCCTTGTCTCCTAGCAGAGTGGAAATTACAAGGGTTTTAAGAGGTATCTTATTACCACATTCTTGGCTTGATATTTACCCTGAGGCCACATTGCACTAGCAGTTCTTGATTTGATCAGAGACCATTTTTCACTCTGAAAACTGTCTGCTATCTGGAGGGGCTGAGAATGAGAAATAATTTTATTTTCTAAGCCAGTAAGTATTAAGTTGGACTTTGTGGATTAAAATAATATTTTCCTATTTCTGGTGAGTAGGATTTTCCTGTGTATGTCTTCTGCTCCATGTGGTATTATTACGTAGGTTATTTACTTGGCTACATTTGGCCAGTAGCTGGTCTGGGCTGGATGGTCCAAGAAAGGTTCAGTCACATACCTGGCACCTCTGAGCTTTTCCATATGGCCTCTACGTGGTATCATCTTGGGCTTCCTAATAGTATGGCTGACTCAGACTATCAGGTATTTTATATGGAGGCTGACTCCAAGGGAAGATGTTTTAAAGGAACAGGCCTGCTCAATGTGCAAGCACCTATCAAGCATTTGCTTGCATCATGTTTCTAATGTGCCAGAGCAAGTCATATGGCAATGCCAGGATCAACATGGGAGAAACTACATGAAGCGGGAGTGCCAAGTGGTAGCATTTATTATGGGTCGCCCGTGTAACAGTCTCTCACAGAGAATGATTTTGTAGCTTGACAGAAATAAATTTGTCACTTTCTACGTTTTTATTAGTAGTATAACTTAGGGCAAATTGCTGTGCTTCTGGGATTCTTATTTGCTGCTTGTAAAATAGAAAACATGACACAGATGCTACTAGATCTCTGTGACAATTGTACACACATATGCGCAAACACACACATGTGCACACACATGTGCACACACACACACACGAGATACTCACAGTGGTACTTAACAAATGACTACCATATTTTAGTGGTGTACTTGGCAGAAAAGCAGTTAGATACTGAATGGACTAACTGTGGTTTTATCATATCAGGACCATGTTGTAATCAGAAATCAGTGGTTGCATAGCTCAAGGTGATTAAAGGTAAAAAGGTTGAAAGTTGAAAAGATAGGTCAATATAAGAGACTATTAGTTCTTGGCCCAAATCTGTTGGCCTTAGGATAGGTGGAAGTTTGAGATCAGAGATCACAGTTCATGAGAATACAGTGATGGTGAAGATTGGAACCAGAAAATAAGTCAGGATTCTATGGGGTCCAAAAAAGCAGAGTCAGGGCACTCATGAATCAAAACCAGATATAGAAGCTTAGGGAGTCAGAGAGCAGAAATCAGGGACGTATGCAAGAAATAAAGGAAATCAAGAATTAGATATGCCAATGTGTTTAGGCAAATAGTTATGGGGTGCAGATGCAAGAGAAAAATCTGATAATTATGTTTGGAGCCAGTAGCTTCTTGACTTGATATTTAACCTGTAAATTCTTGTAAATACTGTAAACCTGTAATACTATAAAGTAAAACTTGGCCACAGTGTGTGGGCAGATCTTGACCTGTAGGTGGAAAAAGACATCTGGTTAGAATAGGATGGGAGCAAATTGGTATCTCCTGACACACATCAGAACCCCTTTAAATTTTCATGGGATTCAGGTTGTTCCTTCAATTTTTTCAATGATCTGATCTTTAACTGCTTGAGAATATGATGTTTTCCTAAAGAGAGGCCTCCCACGCAGAAACTGTCAGGCTATAAAGCTGTCAGTGACATTTGTAGTACGCACACAGTTCAAATAAATGATGCCGTCTCTACCATCTTTTGTTCCATCTGTAGAATAGTCCATTTTTTTGGTTATAGCAATCATCTTCCTTGAGTGTGTTCCTACCCAGAGGGAAATTGGAATTACTGGTGCTCGTCTCTAAGTCTCAGTTGCAGAAGTCAGGATTTTTCTGAATCATTCTGAGCATTTTATCTTTCCTCATGCTGATTATTATTTCATTCTGAAAGTTTATGCTGTCTTATAATGTCACATTGTACTTTGTCGTCCATTGAAATATTCTGAATAGAATAAAATGAAATCATTTAAAGTCATGTTTAAGAAAAGTAGAGTTTCTTGATTAAAAAGGAGAAATTTAGAGTGGCATTCAAAAGAAACACATTAAAAAGAAAAAAAAAAGTGTGCACTCAGCAGTTGTTGGGGACGATAGTTTCTTTTCTTTATCATTAGACCCATTAAGAAGTTCAACGAATTTCCTTTAAAGATTTAGATTATGAATGTATCTTAGGCATTGATAGAGGGTAATTTTTATATAGTATTGTTCATTTTTATAGATTTTCTGAGATTCTTGGCAGTGAGACAGCACATAGAATTTCTACCCATAGTTCCATTTATATGAGTCTTACTTTCATGTATCAGTGCCATAGTGATGACTTGGTTAGTGGCTCTCAGGATTAGTAGCCTGAAGGTCCACTGCATCTAAATATGTAGAATGAATTTTTAATGTCTTTGAGAGCCTTTATTTACCTACTACCAGTTTTTTTTTTTTTTTTTCTGGACCCTGAATCTGAGAACATAACTTAATTAGAACCATTTTTTTTAAGAATTGCTGTAATTAATCTTTTTGATGATCAAGTTATTAATTAGGAAACAGGGTCTCTATATTTTGTTCTGATGCGTCTTTATGTCCTAGAGCAAGGGTCAGCATACTTTTTCTGTAAATGGCCTGGTAGTGAATATTTTCAGCTTCGTGGGGCACGTCATCTCTGCTACAAATACTAAACTGCCATGTAGCACAACAGCAGAAAAGGACCTATGCATAGACTGCTATTTTGAATGTCTGTGTAGTATCAGTGGAAAAGATAGTGCTTAATAAAAACTTTGTGTAATATGGTCTCTTTGGCATACAATCAAGAAATGTATAGAAGTAAACGTTGTTACAAAACCTTTTGCAAGTGTGTGTCCCTTTTCCCAGCACTGTAACAGTCATTTTTAAACAGACTTCTCTGTTTTTGGCAAGTATTATTTGTTCTCATCTAGTAACAATCTAGGACAGGTGTCAGCAAACTGCTGCCACAGCCTAAATCCTGCACCTTGTCTGTTCCTCTCGTGCCACATAGATATTCAAATGAGGAGTCTATGCAGAGGTCTTGATCCACCCATCAGCAGAACATGCCCTTTCTGGAGCTCCATTTCTCACTCTTAATAGAGCTGGCCAGCTAGGAGGAGCTGTTCATGTTCTTTTGTTTGAAATTCCCTATGAAAAATGACATCTTTTGCGAAGTGATTGCTGGAACTCATGGGGCCTTTTGTGTTTGCAGACCTGTGTTCCTCAGTGAAGCTAGCAGGGACTAGTCAGGAATCAGAATTGCAATCTTGTCTTCATTAGCACTGTGTTTGCATCAGTCCCCTCCTGAGAAACAGTGCAGGTTGAGATAAATTTCTCCTGTGAAGTGATACAGTTCATTTTCATCTCACGTATGCATGGCCTTTGTGCCATACAGAACACACTTTTTACTGTTGTTGATGTAACTGAGGTGTTATTAAGAGGTTTTAGTTTGAGTTTATTTTAGATAATACTAATAATTGGATGCTTTACTAGTGTTTACTACAAAAGTTTATAAAATAATTACATCTATAAAGTTGAATGAAATAAAAATGATTTAGAACTAAAGATAATCTCAGAATTGCATATTAGATAGCTATACTATGTTGTAGAAGATATTCAGTCTGCATCATAATATTTGAAACAAATACATTTCACCATAAGACAAGAGCAAAATGCACAAAAAAATCAAATGATTAATGCAATAGGCTTTATGAACGCAAAGCCTGTGGCCAAAATGAGGCAAGAAGAGGTCTGAGGGGTACATAGATGTCATGTGCAGTACCAGATTCCACTCCTGGGGAGTGGTAAACTCTTTCGTGTATTCGCATTTGACTGCTTTTACTTTGTGAAAACATAATGTGCTGGGGAAAATCACATCTGAATCCACAAAATGTCTGTGGTATATTGACATTTACCCCTAACTTGTCAATTTTGTATGAATTTATTTGCATTAGAGAAACATGTTTCAGAATACATTGTGCCTTGCAAGTGCCAGGCACTATTGCAAACTATGGGTTTTATCTCATTGAATTTTCACAATTACTGCATGCAGTAGGCACTGTTTTCATGCCTGTTCTACAAATGAGTAGACATATAAAAGTTAAATAATTTGCCAGAGGCTTTGAGGAAATACATAACAATGTATTTGAGATGAGAATGAATGATCCTAATTTTCAGGAAGAAGAGGAAAGTGAATTCTCCCCAGTTATATCCTTAGGGATTAGAATACTAATCTTATTTCTTTCAGTTTTTTTTTTTTTGCAAATGTTACCTTCACAGAGGCTACTCATGGATCTCTATCTAAAATACTCCCCATTCTATAGGCTTTTGTTTAAGAAAAAATAGAGGCCACAAGGTACATACTCCAAGGCCAACTGCCCATAGTCACGTAGCCAAAATTTAAATTATCCTAATTTCCCCCCAAATACTAGCTCTAATCATAAATAAAACATGAAATGTGAGCTTTTCATCCTTGTCAACATGACTCAGTAAAATTAAACCAATCAGCTACAGACAAATCAGCTTAAACAGTTTTACTTGTCCTAAAGGGAATATAAGTTTATAATAGCCAAGCACAGTGAAGATAGATGTAGTTCCTTAATTAAGCTTTATAAACTGCATTTTAAGTGCTATGAACAGGGCTTCTTGCCACTTTTGATTCGAGGTTCCTGGTTTGCAAACTGTTTTTTGTATGCTTAATAAATTTTAAAAAATTGTTCTAACTTGATCTGATTTTAACTTTAACACATTCCATCTACCTTAATTCTTTTTATATTCTAAACATGTGACACTAACATTCTATATAGGTCACTTGTTTATATTGTTTATTTCTCTTCACTTACAATAGTAAAATTCTGTGAAGGCAGGAATTTTTGTCTTTATCACATTACTGTATTTCTAGTGCCTAATATAGGCATTCAATAAATAATTTTGAAATGGATGAATGAATCAATTGATTAATCTTAGGAAAAGTTCTGAAATGGATCTTAAAAACAAAACACATCTTGTGAGCCTTTAGAAAGGAACGTGTTGATCAACTGAAGCTTGTATTAGATCACTAATGGTAAAGCATATCAGATTAAAAAACTTCCTTTTCCCGTAAGACCCATGTATCCAAGGAGGGCTGTTTTCATTGTCTATCTGAATTTCAACAACATTTGATAAAACCTTCTATGATGAGCTTATGCTTAAGATGTGGGTAGGCAGTTGATGGTACTGTTAGGCAGAGTCACAGCTGAATGCCTGTATTCATGAATCAATGTTTGTTTAGAAAGAGATCTCTAGTAATTGGCTGGAGGATTTGGTCTTCACGTTTCCTGTTCACCATTTTAATTGTTAACTTTGAGAGTGGCACTAATGGCATAAGGAGCTAATTCACAGGTGAAACAAAAATGGCAGGAACCTCTAATATGGCTATTAACAAAACCAGCACACAAAATTACTTGACCTGCTAAAAGGGAGAGGTGAACATAAGACAAAACGTTAAAATGAAAATATAAAAGTCTAAAACACCAGAGAGAAGTAGTAACTAATGTTGTTTGAAGAGTAACAGGAGCAAGGTGAGGTGTAGTAAAAATTTGGTAACAATGGTAGATTTAGGTGGTAGTTACGTAAGCATAAACCAGTAATATGATGTTATCCCCCCCAAATATTCATTCATTCTTGTGTTTCATGAATAGAACTGGGCTTAGAATAGAAAAGGTAATGATGTGGCTGTAAATTTGTTTTGCTTCTCCCATACCTAGAACTATGACCTCAATCCTGGGCAATTCACTTTAAGAACATTGAGAAGTATTGTACACCTAAAACTTGCAATCCTCATGGAAAGATGAGTCAAAACTGTATCATGTGAAGAATATCTAAACCTGTGGTTCCAAACTTACGGCCTTCAGATGTCTTCTAAATGGCCCATATGGGGTTTTCAGAAATTTGAATTTGTCGATGTTTCAAAATGAGTAGATGTCTCATTAAACATAGGTTTCGGGGATTTACTTTTGCAACTGTGAAGGTGTGTGATCCTGTGTTTGTGCTCCTCTCATACCACTTTACTCATTTGCTTTAAATTCCTGGTGCCTATAGTGACCTGGGTGCTTAGCATTTGGGGGAAAGAAGGACTGGGAAATGCTTGGCCTGTAAAACAAAGTTGGGATGGGAGAGATACAAATATATCTGGAGGGCTTTCATATGGCAGAGCAATTAGACCCAATCTGTGTGTCCCCAAAATGTTGAACAGTGGTGTTAATAATAAGGAAACATATTTCCATTAACATAGAATAACTATCTTATAGTAACTTGAGACTTGCTCTTTTATTCACCTTTTGTTCAGTACCAAGAAGAGTTTCTGACAATGCTGGTGCTCAACAGCTCTTAACTGAGTAAATGTGGCAAAACAGATTGTGAGTGGTGAATTCTATTCCAGGAGCCACTAGAATGTATGCTCTTTGAGAGCAGAGATCTTTGTCAATTATGTTTACAGCTGTATCCGAGCACCTAAATCAGTTCCTGCCAGGTAGTGGGAGCTCATAAATATTTGTAGATTTCATAATTAGAGATATTCTAACACAGAATCATGGTCTATTTCTCAGTGCTGTAGGAAAAATTAACGATACAAGTAGAGGGTCATGAAATAAGGGAAATATTGAAGTAGATGTCAGTTAAAGTCACTGCCAACCCTGAAAGTCTATCAGACAGTGACATAGGATGAGATTATGTATTTTACATCAACTATCAAACATAGCAGAGTTAAAGTAGAATAGTTGTGTGTGGTAACAAAACTGAGAAAGCAGTTTGCCAGTTATTTATTGTATGGACAGGAAATTTTTGGCTAGATTTTTAAATTAAAATATTGAATAGTTGAAGATTTTTCTGATATTTAACTGTATCTAATATCCATATTAATGACAGTGATTATTCTATTTTCAGTCATTTTGTGCCATCTAAGCAGCAGTTACTCATTCCTATGTGATGAAAATATATTTTTATTCCCTGATATTTGTAATTTACCTTACAAAACACATGTTGCCTGAGATTTGGCATGATTTGTTAGTCTATCTTTCAAGGATAGATGATAACAATGATCTATCAATGATAACAAATCAAATCATTGAGAACTGATTTCAGCTTTCATTGTTTGGGGTGGTCAATGAAGGTGACATTTTTAAAAATCATACTATAACTAACCTGGAAAATAATGTTCAGAGGCCAACATGTGGCAAAGGAACAAATAGCTAAGTATATAGTTTTTAAATGCTTGTAAAAATTCTATGCACCTTTTATTGTGAAGGTCTAGCATTTTAATATTTTCAAAATCAAGAAAGAGGAAAAATTTCTTTATAAACTTGAAGAGAAAATAAAAAGTCTAAAGCCCTGAATTTGAGTTCTGGAAATGAATGTATTTAAAATGCAGTCCTGAGGTGCTGTATGCTAACTATGTAAAGCAATAGCTTATTAAATTCTGGGAAACTTGCTGTTTATTTGAAGCTGGATATGGTAATAGATTTTTGTTAAATGTTATTTTATAAAGGATAACATTTTCTCCTGCTTAGTTTCAGGAAAAAGAAAAGAAGCACTTAATTGTTAAAAGTGCTGGATACTTAATGGTTGGATTAGACCTATGTGTTATCATGTTTACAGCACAGAACAATGGAGAAATTTCTATTATGGAGCGGCACCACATAACCTTAGTATTCTATATCAGCATTATCATCATTATTATAATGTATTGAGTATACAAGCGTCTGTCTCTGAGGAATACTGAGCAAGTTAAGAATTTGTTTTAATGAGCTTTCCCAGCCTTCTCATAGGGCATGGGGGACATATTGCTTAACCTAGTTTTAGAGCCAGCCTTAGGTAAAATGGTGATGTAGGCACTGTTTGATTTTGGCGACTCTTCTGCTTGCAGGAATACTTCCTCTTTGCATGGCATCTTATTTCTCCTTCTGTGACCTAAAGGAGAAAATTATTGTAAATTTTTATATTTAAAAATACATAGTTGAACATTTCAAATGTGTGCAAAAGTACAGAGAATGATATTGGTTGGTGCGAAAATAATTGTGGTTTTTGCCATTTAAAAGTAATGGCAAAAACCACAATTGCTTTTGCACCAATCTAATATAATGCATCTTAAACACTCACCACACAGTTTTAAAAATTCTTGATATACAACTAATTCTTGTTTCATCTGTATCCCTTGCAATATTTCATTCCACTACAATTGTTTTCAAACAAATTCAATACACAGTATTTCTTCATCTATAAGTCCTTTAGTATGTATCTAAAAATAATCTTTTAAAATAACCTCAATAACATTCAGATGCTTGTAAATTTTCCTAATAATTTCTAATTATCAAATTTTGCTGATTTTTAAAATAATTTTATTAAATAATTTTATTTTTTGGTTTGAAATGGTAGCAAGTAAGTTTAACAGATCGAAATCATTATGGTCTGAATTATCTTTTAGACTCTAAATTTCCTCTTTTTATCCTTCCTCTCAGCACCCTTTTATTTATTTATTTATTTTTTTATTTTACTTTAAGTTCTGGGGTACATGTGCAGAACATGCAGGTTTGTTACACAGGTATACATGTGCCATGGTGGTTTGCTGCACCCATCAACTCGTCATCTACATTATCCCATCACCTATGCTATCCCTCCCCTCACCCATGCCCCCCATTCCCCAGCAGGCCCCGGTGTGTGATGCTCCACCCCATCCCAGTGTCCATGAGCTCTCATTGTTCAACTCCATTTGTGAGTGAGAACATGCGGTGTTTAGTTTTCTGTTCTTGTGTTAGTTTGCTGAGAATGATGGTTTCCAGCTTCATCCATGTCCCTGCAAAGGACATGAACTCATTCCTTTTTATGGCTGCATCTAGATCCTTGAGGAATCACCACACTATCTTCCACATGGTTGAACTAATTTACACTCCCACCAACAGTGTAAAAGCGTTCCAATTTCTCCGAATCCTCTCCAGCATCTGTTGTTTCCTGACTTTTTAATGAACACCATTTTAACTGGCATGAGATGATATCTCGTGGTTTTGATTTGCATTTTTCTAATGAGCAGTGATGATGAGCATTTTTTCATGTTTGTTTGCTGCATAAATTTTTTTTTGAGAAGTGTCTGTTCATATCCTTCACCCACTTTATGAGGGGGTTGTTTTTTCTTGTAAATTTGTTTAACTTCTTTGTAGATTCTGGATATTAGCCCTTTGTTAGATGGATAGATTGCAGAGATTTTCTCCCATTCTGTAGGTTTCCTGTTCACTCTGATGATATTTTCTTTCACTGTGCGGAAGGTCTTTGGTTTAATTGGATCCCATTTGTCAATTTCGGCTTTTGTTTCCATTGCTTTTGGTGTTTTAGTCATGAAGTCATTGCCCGTGACTATATCCTGAATGGTATTGCCTAGGTTTTCTTCTAGCATTTTTATGGTTTTTACATCTTATGTTTAAGTCTTTAATTCATCTTCAGTTAATTTTTCCATAAGGCATAAGGAAGGGATCCAGTTTCAGCTTCCTGCAAATGGCTAGCCAGGTTTCCCAACACCATTTATTAAATAGGGAATCCTTTCCCCATTGATCGTTTTTGTCAGGTTTGTTAAAGATCAAATGGTTGTAGATGTGTGGTGTTATTTCGGAGGCCTATGTTCTATTCCATTGGTCTATATATCTGTTTTGGTACCAGTACCATTCTGTTTTTTTTACTGTAGCCTTGTAGTATAGTTTGAAGTCAAGTAGCATGATGCCTCCAGTTTTATTCCTTTTGCTTAGGATTGTCTTGGCTTTGTGGGCTCCTTTTGGGTCCATATGAAATTTAAAGTAGTTTTTTCCATTTCTATGAGGAAAGTCAATGGCAGTTTGATGGGAATAGCATTGAATCTATAAATTAGTTTGGGCAGTATGGCTATTTTCACAATATTGATTTTTCCTATCCATGAGCATGGAATGTTTTTCCATTTGTTTGTGTCCTCTCTTATTTCTTTGAGCAGTGGTTTGTAGTTCTCCTTAAAGAGGTCCTTCACATCCCTTGTAAGTTGTATCCCTAAGTATTTTATTCTCTTTGTAGCAATTGTGAATGGGAGTTCACTCATGATTTGGCTCTCTGTCTATTATTGGTGTATAGGAATGTTATCCTGTGATTTTTTGCACAATGATTTTGTACCTTCAGACTTTGCTGGAGTTGCTTATCAGCTTAAGGTGATTTTTGGGCTGAGACAATGGGGTTTTCTAAATATACAATTACGTCATCAGCAAGCAGAGACAATTTGACTTCTTCTTTTCCTATTTGAATATGCTTTATTTTTTTTTCTCTTGCCTGATTGCAAGAGTCTTTTAGACTATAAATTTTCTCTTTTTATCCTTTCTCTCTTCACCCTTTAAAAAAAAAATTGGGTCATACGTTTTACAGAGTTTCTCATAGGTTGAATTTTGCAAATTGCATGTCTATCATGTTGTTCAACATTGTTACCTGTCCCTAAAATTTTCTATAATTACTAGTTAAGTCCAAAGGCTTTTTAAATAACTTATATTTTGAGAAGATAGGCATATTTTGTTTTTCATTCCCTCCAACTTTATTATGGTATAAATAAGAAATAAAAATTGTATATATTTGAGTTAGACATGTGATGACTTGATATATGTATACACTGTATAATGTTTACCACAATCAAATTAATCAATGCATCCATCCCCACACATGGTTACCTTATTCTATGTGTGTGTGTGTGTGTGTGTGTGTGTGTGTGTGTGTGTGTGTATGGTAAGGGTACTTAATATTTACTCTCTTTGTAAACTTAAACAATACAGTATTATTATCTATAGTCACCAAGCTGCAATATTAAATCCTCATAATGTATTTGCCTTACAATTGAAAGTTAGTATGCCGTGTCCAACATTACCCCATTTCTACCATGTCCCAGATTCTGGCAACTACCATTCTACTCTGCTCCAATGAGTTCAACTATTTTAGATTACACATATAAGCAAGATCATACAGCACTTGGCAGCCTATATCTGGCTTATTTCAGTTAGCATAATGTCCTCCAGGTTTATCCATGTTTTCTCAAATGGCAGGATTTTTTTTCCTTTTTGCTGTTGAATCATATACCATTGCATATATACCACATTTTCTTTATTAATTCTTTGTCAATGGACATTTAGGTTGGTTCCATATCTTGGCTGTTGTGAATAATGCTGCAATGAACACAACAGTGCAGACATCTCTTCAGCATGGACTTTTGATTTCCTTTGGATGTATACCCAAAAGTGAGAGTGCTGGATCATACGTTATCTCTATTTTTAATTTTTCAAGGAGACTTCATACTGTTTTCCATAATGGAGGTACCAATTTACATTTCTACCAGCAGTGCTACAAGAATTCCCTATTCTCCACATCATCACCAACACTTTTTTTTTTCTCCAAGACAGTCTCACTCTGTCTCCCAGGCTGGAGTGCAGTGGCATGATCTTGGCTCACTGCAACCTCTGTCTCCTGGGTTTAAACAATTCTCCTGCCTCAGCCTCCCGAGCAGCTGGGACTACAAGCATGTGCCACCATGCCTGACTTTTTGTATTTTTAGTAGAGACAGGGTTTCACCATGTTGGTCAGGCTGGTCTCAAACTCCTGACCTCAGATGAACCGCCCACCTTGGCCTCCAAAAGTGCTGGGATTAAAGGCATGAGCCACTTGCCTGGCCACCAACACTTTTTATTTATAACCATCCTAACAGGTGTGGGATGATACGTCATCATGGTTTTGATATGCATTTCCCTGATGATTAATGATGGTAAACACCATTTTATATACCTTTTGGCCATTTGTATGTCATCTTGGAGAAATGTCTATTCAGGTCCCTTGCCTATTTTTAAAATGGGTCATTGGAGTTTTTGCTATTGAGTTGTAGAAATTTTTTTGTGTATTTTGAACATATCAGGTACCCTCAGCCCTTTGTATCTGTGGGTTATGTATCCAGGGATTCAATTATCTGAAAATCAAAAATAATTGAAAAAAATTAAAATAACAATACAACAATACAAACAAGAAGTAAAAAGTAATATAGTATAAGAATTATTTACATAGTATTTACATAGTATTATAAATAATCTAGAGATGATTTAAAGCCTACAGGAGGATGCGTGTAGGTTACATGCAAATACTATGCTATTTAATAT
Source organism: Sapajus apella (assembly GCF_009761245.1). Lineage (NCBI taxonomy): Eukaryota > Metazoa > Chordata > Mammalia > Primates > Cebidae > Sapajus > Sapajus apella. Next base: position 78,310,729 of record NW_022436941.1, read on the forward strand.
GCAGGACTTGAACATCTGAAGATTTTGGTTTCTGCAGAGGGTGGGAAAGGTTAACCCAATCCCTCATGGATACCAAGGTAAAATTATGTATGGTTTACAAACATTTTCTGTCATCGATAGGTAGAAAGTATTTCATTTTGTTGATTGTTTCCTTTGCTGTGCAAAAGCTTTTAAGTCTGATGTAGTCCCATTTATTTTTTATTTTGTTGCCTACAGTTTTGGTATCATATTAAAATAATCATTACCTAGACTAGTGTCAATAAGCTTTCCCACTGTTTTCTTCCAAGAGTTTTATGGTTTAATGTCTTGAATTTATTTTAAGCAAATTTTTGTATTGTATGTAATAAAATAAGGATACAATTTTATTCTTTTGCCCAGCACCATTTATTAAAGAGACTATTATTTCTCCATTGTATATTATTCATGAAGAATAATTGATTATATACATATGGCTTATTTCTGGGATCTTTATTCTGTTCCATTGTTCTGTGTGTCTGTTTTTATACCAGCATCTCACTGTTTTGATTTCTATAGCTTTGTAATGTAGTTTGAAATCAGGGAGTATGACGCTTCCAGTTTTGTTCTTTTTTCTTAAGACTGCTTTGGCTATTCAGGGTTTTTTGTGCTTTCATGTGAATTAGGATTGTTTTCCGTATTTCTGAAAAATTATTTTCTATATTTCTGAAAAATTCCATTGGAATTTTTATAACAATTGCATTCAATATGTAGATCCCATATGGACATTTTAACAATACTAAATCATACAATCCATAAATATGGGATACATTTTCATTTTCATTAATGTCTTATAACTTTAAGTGTAGAGATCTTTCACTTCCTGGGGTAAATTAATTCCTAAGTATTTTATTCTTTTAGGTACTAAAATAAATGGGATTTTTTTTCTTAATTTCTTTTACAGATAATTTATTGTTAGTATATAGAAATGCAACTAGTTGTTCTATGTTGATTTTGCATCCTGTAAATTTGCTGAATTAGTTTCTTAATAATGACAGTTTTTTGGTGAGGTCTTTAGAGTTGCTTTTTTTTTTTTTTTTTTTTTTAAAACATAGAAGATGTCATCTGCAAATCTAATTTGGGTGCTTTTTATTTCTTCTTCTTGCCTAATTGCTCTGGCTACGGCTTTCATTACTGTGTTGAACACAAGTGGCAAGAGTAAGCGTTCTTGTTTTGTTTCAGATTGTAGAGGAAAAGTTTTCAGTTTTCCACTATTTAGTGTGATGTTAGCTGTGGGCTTCTCAAATATGGCATTTATTGTCTTGAGGTTCATTTCTTCTATTCCTAATTTGTTGAGAGTTTTTTAATGAGAGGATGTTGGATTTTGTCAAATACTGTTTCTGCCTCTATGGAGATGATTATAGATCATGTGATCTTTATCCTTCATTCTGTTAATTTAGTGTGTTACATTTATAATTTATGTGTATTGGATTATACTTGCATATCCAGGATAAATTCCACTTAATCATGGTAATTGATACTTTATTGTGTTGTTGAATTCGGTTTCCTAGTATTTTGTTTAGGACTTTTGCATCTGTGTTCATCAGGGGTATTGGCCTATAATTGTTTTTCTTATAGTGTCCTTATCTGATTTTGGTCTGAGGGTAATACTAGTCTCATAAAATGAATTTGGAAGTGTTCCCTTCTCTTCACTTTTTTTGGAAGAGTTTGAGAAATTTGCATTAATTATTAAAATGCTTGTTAGAATTCATCCTTGTTACCACATGGTCCTGTGCTTTTCTTTGTTAGGAAGTTTTTTATTACTGATTCAATCTTCTTACTTGCTATTTGTATGTTGAGGTTCATGTAATATATTTTCCTATGCCTTTTATTCAGCCTATGTGTGTCCTTAAGACTTAAATGAGTCTCTTATTGTCTCAATTTGAGACAGCATATTGCTGGACCTTTTTTTTTTTTAAATTCATTTAGCCACCTTGTGTCTTTTGGTTGGAGAATTTAATCTATTTATATCCAAGATTATTATTTATAAGTAGGGAGTTATTATTGTCATTTTAAAGATTGTTTTCTGATGGTTTGGTAGTTCCTGTGCTTTTTTTGTTCTTCTTGCTGTCTTTTGTGATTTGTTGATACTCTGTAGTGGTATGCTCTGATTTCTTTTTGTCTTCTGTGGATCTATTACTTTTTTTCCATTGTGGTTACTATGGGATGTTCAGAAAACATCTTACATCATCTTATAGTTATAATATTTTATTTTAAGCTAATAACATGTTAATTTCAATCACATGCAAAAACTCTACACTTCTTTTACTTTCCCCCCTCATTTTATGCTACTGATGTCATGCTTTGCATCTTTTAATATTGTGTATCCATTAACAAATTACTGTAATTATAGTTTATTTTTAATTGTTTTACCTTTTAAATTTTATTCTAAATTTAGAAATAATTTATACATCATCATTACCACATTGGAGGGTACAGAATTTATGTACTTACCTTTTCCAGTGAGTTTTACACTTATACATGTATTTATGTTGTTATTTAGCAGCTTTTCATTTCAACTTGAAGAATCCCATTAGTATTTCTTATAAGGCAGGTCTTGTGGTTATGAACCTCCTCAGCTTTAGTTTGTCTGAGAATGATTTATCTTTCCATTTCTGAAGGACAACTGTGCGGGGTACAGTATTCTTATTTGGCAAGTTTTTTTTTTTCATTCAATGTTTTGAATATATTATTCCGTATCATTTATTTGTTATCCATGTAAGCTTGCATTGGTGTCTGTGAATTGAAGAAGCAAACACTCTTTCAATCTTTCCAGACTGATTTGAATGAAATTCTCTTTTTAGGTCTCTTGTCTGATGGAATTGCCTCTATGATCACAATCAATTGTAGTTGGAACTAGGTCATGTGCCTGCTACTGATTTTGCAATGGATTCTGTAGTTAGCAGGCTTATTACCAGGGGCTTGAGCAGGCATAAATCTTGTCAAGTCCCTAGGCAAACTGGACTGTCTCCAAAACATTGGTCAGTATCTGTGGGTAGGGAGAACTGTCCCCAGATCAAGGTGAGAGAGCTTGGAACTAAGTCACAACTGCTTCAGGATCCACATCTGAGAGGACTTGCCTCCGGGGAGTTGGATGGGCATGCATCTCTGGGGGCAAGATTGACCATAGGCCAAGTCTTAGTGTGAATGGAGTAAAGTTATAAGGCCATCTTAGACTCTGCTGTGGAACCAAGTTTGGCAAGCCTGTCTCTGAGAACATGGATGGGAATGAATCCTAACAAGTCGCTAAGTGGACAGGACTGCTCTTGGGCCATAGTTTCAGTTTTAGGATCTCATAATCAGCAGACAGCTGTATGCAAAGCTCTACTCCTTTACATCTCTGCCCATTTATGTTATCAGTGTCACATATTACAGCTTTTTATATTTTGTGCTCATTAACATAGTTTTATACTTATAGTTTATAATTAAATTCTACACCAGAGTTAAAGATAATTTATGCACCACCATTGCAATATTATAAGATTTTTATTTGTCCAAATAAAAATTTTTTATTTACCTTTGCCTATGTGTTGCTGTGTAGCATACTTTGTCTCAACTCAAAGGACACACTTTAACAGTTTTTGTAAGTCAGGTCTAGTGCCAGTGAAGTACCTTAGCCATTGCTTATCTTTATTTCTACTCCATTTTCAAAAGACAGTTTTGCCAAAAATAGTATCCTTGGTTGACAGATATTTTTCTTTCAGCACTTTGAATATATTGTCCCACTCCCTTCTGGCCTATAATGTTTCTCCTGGGAAATCTGCTAATAATGTCATTGAAGCTCCCCTGTACATGTTAAGCCATTTTTCTCTTGCTGTTTTCCAGATTCCCTTTTTGTCTTTGATGTTTGACCGTTTGATTATAATTTATATTGGTATGATGGTTTTTCCAAGTTAGAGTTTTATGAGCGTCTTGAATTTGGTTGTTCATTTCCTTCCTCAGCTTTGGCAAGTATTTAGCCATTATTTCTTCAAATAAGCTTTCTGTCCCTTTCGCTCTTCTCCTCAGATTTGCATGATGTGTATATTAGAACATTTGATGGTGTCCCATAAGTATCTTAGAGTTTCTTCACTTTTCTTTATTTTTTTTTTCTTTTTGTGTCTCTGGCTTCGTAATTTTAAGTGGCCTCTTTGAGTTCATTTATTCTTTCTTTTGCTTGATCAAATCATCCATTGAAATTTCTAGTGAACTTTTCAACTCAGTTACCATATTCTTCATCTCCACGAATGTTTGTTTTCTTTTTAGTTTGTTGATATTCTCTTTTTGTGCCTGCATCATTTTCCTAATTTCATTTAGTTGTCTATCTGTATTCTGCTTTAGCACATTGAGTATCTTTAAGATAATTATTTTTAATTATTTACCAAGTAACATAAATTCTTATTTCTTTCTGGTTGGTACTTGGAGATTTACCTTGTTTCTCTGATTGTGTCATGTTTCCTTATTTCTTCAAGTGCCTAGTTATTTTTTTTTCTGACTTGTGCATTTGAAAAAGCAGCCACTTCTTCAGTCCTTATAAATTAGCTTTATACAGGTGAAGACCTTTGCCAGTTAGCCCACATAGAGATTTTGGGTGCCTCTCCTTTTTTTTTTTTAACCAAGGGGTACATCTTCTTTGAATTTGTGTGTGCACTTTACCAATTAGAGTAATCTGCTTTTTTTCCCCCAAGAAAAAATCTGTTTTAATCTCTTTTTCTGTCTGGTGTCCATCTATACCATTGCAGGTTCTGTGGCATTGTAATAAACCACTGAGTTATCTTTTGCTCTCTGCAGACCCCAGGCATCCAAATATGTGGATTTCATTAGTGGTCTGAGTCAGTCAAGGCAGAAACCAGTCTCTCAGAAAACACTCTGAAAAACCAGAACATTAGATATACATTCCACCCTTCTGTTTCTCTCCTAAGGAAGAAGTCATAAATTGGGATATTTTTCCTGATGACACCAGGCTGTGCTGGCTTGGGGGAAGGGCTATCATGGTTGACATGAAATGCCTTTTCTCATCTATTTCAACGAGACTGTTATTTTCTTTAAGTTTTCCCCAGGCACTGACACTTCTTGACTGGTTTCTGGAATTTTCATGAAGCTTTTTGGATCATATATTATTGTTAAGTAGGTGTCTGGGGTAGAGAATTAGGTCTCTCACTGATGAAACTCTATAGACTATGGTATTTAATATTGCTCTTTTTTTATTTCACATGTGCATAGTCACTTTCCTATCACATAATTTTCCCTCACAAATAGCTAACAGCGTTTCCTGAACACATAACAAGTTCTTATATAAGAAAATATTTAAGGGAATTTTGTATTGTTCCATGAAACTTTCTGTTGTTTATTTGCAGATGCCATACTTTTTGTTGTTACTGTGGCTTCATAGTAAAATTTTATATGTAGTAGGGCAAGACCATCCCCATGGTATATTTTACAACATGGACTCCCTAAATCCTCCAAAAAGTAAAATAAAAATATAAAAAAGAGATGATTTTCTTGAAATAACATTAAACGTAGAAACTTATTGCAAGGAACATCAGTCTTGATTATATAAGGCTTGGAAAATTTATGTAGATTTTTTAATCTAAGTTCTACTTATTCTTTTTGAGCTTATTTGTAAACATTTTGGTTTTCTTTGTTTTTATAAATGAGATGTTTGTGTGGTAGTTTTAACAACTGGCCTTTGATTTTATAAATAAAAGCCTTTTGCATATTTTACTTTAAAACTGGACAAACTTACCTGAGTATCCTTACTTTCTATTAGTTTTTAGTTGATTGGGGTGTTTCCTACATTAAACTAGGTTGTAATCAAATAAAGATAAAGTTGCCCTCACTTTTCTCCTAGTTTTATGCCTACTGAATTTGTTAGAGATTTTTGAAAAATAGGGGCAATATTACATTTGGGCTAAAACAGTGAAAGTTGGTATCAAGTAAACCTGGTCTCCAAACTCTGAAGGATCCTCAGTTAGAGCTCAGAGGTCTTAAAAAGGGTGGCTAGACAGAGGTCTGCATACACATTGCTGTGAGTCCTCAGACCACATAAGACACTCTTTTCTGTCTGAAATAAGGCTGGAGGCAGGCCTAAGTGGCCTGTGGAAAACTCCCGTGAAACTAGCCTGCTGTTCTCATTCCAGGCAAACTAACCTCTGTATGGTTGATAGTGTCACTATGGACAAACTAACCTGTTTAAGCTTCATTTTCCAAATCTTCAACATGGGAATAGCAACAGTTTTTCATACAGCTTTTATAAGAAACAAGTAGCTACCTCTACAGTACGTGTAATACAATAAATACTACTAATTTTGTATTATTATTATCCTGATCTTAATAAGCATGAACATGTTTCACCAGTAACTATAATGTTAAATATAAATTTAATATAAACATTCTTTTGATCCATAGTTTTTTTATCAAGGAAATATTTTGTAGTTATCTGAATATCAAAGCCAAAAGCAAAGCAACATTTCTGGCTCTCTGCATGTGGAGCGGGAACTTACCTTTACTTTGTCTCCCCTTTCCTCCCCACAGCCCAATATTTGTTAGTTTCTTCTAGCTTTACACACCCAGCTTATCATTATAAATATATCATCACTTAAATGACAGTTTTAGTTTTTGCTTTTATGTTTATACACATAGTTTTGATTGGTGTTGATATTTAAATAAAAGTTGAGAATAAAGACAATAGATTCTTTGTATTTCCCTTAACGTTAGGATTTGACCCCTGATTCCTCCAGTGAGAGACTTTCAAAACACTGAGAGTAAATTGGCAGAGTTTTAACCTGTACTTACAGTAAGACATAATTTTTATCTGCTAAAAAAAAACAATGTTAGGTTTTTTTCTATACTTGGGATTCTATTATTGTATATAATTATGAAGGAAATAATTAATAGAACTCATGTTTTCCTTAATTTTTTTTCCTTCTTCTACTAACAAAATAGAATTGACTTTAGCTTTTAAAGTCACCCAGGAAAGGTACAATGCTATTTATAAAAGGTTAACTGAATCCTAGAGTTGCTGATCGACTTTCTTGTGATGAGAATATACAGTAGAATATTACTGAATGAGAGGTTTTTCTATTCCTTTTTGGAAACTTTTTAGAAGTTTTGATGAGTTGTAGGAAATGGCTCTAGAAAGACTTCAGTGATTTCTGTCTCTTCTAATCAGTATGAAATCAGAGCCTATATTTGCATTATGCTCTGTGAATATGAAACCTGTTATCTTTGTGTTAACCTGAAGTAGAAATTTTTGTTTTTATATAGAATTAATTTTGCAAGAGTTTCTTTTCTGTATCATTATACAAATATCCATTTGAAAATTGATTGTGTTAAGCCAATGCAATGTCCTTTTCTATATTAAAAGACATTAGATGGTTTAGTGCCTTGACTTGTGAGTTTCCTGTAAGATTATTTAGGCTATAATAGTATTTAGTTTTAAGATAAAGCATACCTAATAAGTAATGAGATAAGAGGAAAATCACTTGGCATAAGACTTAGAGAATCTTAAGGCTCATTTTCAATTATTGCTTTAGTGCATTATTATTATTATTATTATTTGCATTTTAGGTTTTGGGGTACATATGAAGAACATGCAAATATCAGAGACTGTGAGATTATTAGGAACCACAGAAATGTATTTAACCCTAGTCATGTGCATGCCCATGTTCTAAAGGCCATTTAAGTAGTTTGCTATCTACTTTTGAAAGCAAAAACTTAAACAAAGAAATTAATTAAATACCTTGGATAGAATCTAAAGGAAACAAAAGAGAAAATAGTAATAAATTTAACGTTCATTCATTGTGTTAATTATTATGGAATTGCTTACTTTAGGCATGTATTTCAGAAAGATATTTGTCCTAACAGTAAAAAGCATAACATTAAAGTTATTTATCTGTCAATTATTCCATGTAAGTTGGCTAATTATTGAATATAATTTTATTTTACTACAAGGCAATGGGTTCATATTAAATTTATTTAAATATATTTGCATATCTTTTATTTTGATATTGCATATCTTAAAGCTAAATAGGGTTATTTCTAAGTCCCATCAATAGCAAGGTGAACGTTGTATCATTTTATTAGTATGACTTTAATTATATTTTTAAAATTGAAAAACAAGACATTTTTATAATAGGGAATATAGAAGCTAATAATTAATAAAGATACTAAAATAAAATCATTACCAATACTATCTAGGAGAGCCATTTCAGAGAATTGGGATATATCCTTAAATAATTGTTTTTTGAATGTAATATGTGACTTTTTTGTTTTGTTTTGATGTTATTGTTTCATAAAAATAAGAGCACTCTATAATCTGTTCTTTTCACTCAACATTATATCATTAACATGATTATGTATTCTTCTACATTATTTTTAACAGCCTCATAGTATTTCATCATATGATGTATCAACATTTATTAAGCCAGTCCCTCAGTACAGCAATTAGATTACATCTAGTTATTATAAATGAGCTAGAGTGAACATCTTTGTGCCTGGGTATTTGCCAAACAATTTTATTAAACTATGTCTAAAATGTCAAAACCATTAGTTCTCAAACTTCAGTATGCACTAGAATGATACTGCTGACTTATTCAGACTCCTAAGCCCTAATCACAGAGATTGTGATTAGGACAATCTGGAATAAGACCTGGAAGTCTGAATTTTAGCAAGCACCATCTAAGATTCTAATGCAAAGGGTTTGAACATCGCGTTTTGAGAAACAATGACTTGGAACATTAGAAATACTATCTTTTCTATCATCTCCTTTCCATAAGGCCAGTTTCTAGCAATAACATAAGATACCTATTGCTCTTGCAATTAGTTTTACATCTCTCTCCAAAATAATGGCATTTAACCTCCTACCTTATACCTGATAAGGTTGTTCTCTTTATTTCTGAGCCATAACTGATACACATTGATCTAGGGTGCAAAAAAGCCACTTATACTGTTTTTGAATGGAAAATGTTAGAATATAGCCCTCTACTGCTTTGTCATTTATATTATAAAGATAAAAGTAATTATAGAAAGTTTGGGTTTAAACTGACAGTATAAACATGAGCATAAACTTCATTTTTAGTAGAGATAATTCTCTCAAAAAAGTTACCTCTTGAGGCAGTTTTATCTAAAAGAGAATGTCACAAACATTAAGTCATTCAACAAATAACCTCGGTTATATAAAAGTATTTTTGCAATTGCATTATAACACCCAGAGTAGGCAGCTAAATGCTTGTAAAAAGATGTTAACTTTGGCCAGCTATATTTAGTGCTACTGAAGATTTGCTAGACTCATCCTTTGTTCTTCCTTTCTGTGTTCATCCGGAAGAAGAGTATTTACACATATATTAGTCACAGTTCTCTAGAGAGACAGAACTAATGGGATAGATGTATATATGAAAGGGATTTTATTATGGAGTATTGACTCACGATCACAAGGTGAAATCCCACAATAGGCAGTCTGTAGGCTGAGAAGCAAGGAAGCCAGTTCAAGTCCCAGAACTTCAAAAGGAGGGGAAGCCGATTTCAGTCTGTGCCCCAAGACCCAAGAGCAAACCACTGGTATAGGTACAGGAGTCCAACTATTTTAGGACAGGAGTCTGATGTTCGAGAGCAGGAAGCATCCAGCACAGGAAGAAGACGGAGGCCAGAAAACTCAGGCATTCTAATCCTTCCACGCTTCTCTGCCTGCTTTTATCCTAGCCATGCTTGCAGCTGATTAGATGGCGCCCAACCACATGGAGAGTGGGTCTGCCTCTCCCAGTCTGCTGAGTGAAATGTTAATCCCTTCTGGTAACTCCCTCCCTCACAGACACATCCAGGAACAATACTTTGTATCCTTCAATCCAATTAAACACTTAGTATTAACCATCACAACACACATGTCATTAACTTAATCATGACCTGTTTGCAGTTCAGGAGTGAAGTTCTGTTCTTAGAGGAACTTCCTAAGCACACAGAAGCTCACTTTCCCAATCTAAAAGCTAAGACTGTTCCATGTGCATATGCCTTCTATTTTTTTTTCTATATTTGTTATCTCACAGAAACATTGATTTGCCATTGGTTGTTGCAAAATCAGTATTCTATAACTGGAAGTGGTGTTAAGGTTTATTTTGTATAACTTCTTGATTTTATGCCTAAGGAGACTAAAGACCAGCAAGGTTAAGATGAGCAGATCTGGAACAGGTTATTAGAGCAGTTTGTATCTTATGTTACTGCTAGAAAGTGGCATTATTGCAAGGAGATGATGGAAAAGATCATATTTCTAATGTCTCCAAGTCATTATTTTTAAAAAATGTATTGTTTAAACCCTCTGCATTGGGATCATAGGTGGTGCATGCTAAAATTCAGAGTCCCAGGTCCTATTCCAGATCTGCTTGTCTTAACCTTGCTGATCTTTAGTCTCTGCAGACAAAAAACAAGACATTATACAAAATACACCCTAAGACCCCTTCCAGTTATGAAGTACTCTGATTTTGTTACAACCAATGGCACTTCTTAATCACACCTGAGTGATTAGGGGTAGAACAGGGGATAAAATTTCCATCTTCTCATTTAGTGACAGATTGTCATTCATTTCTAATGTTTGTGTAGGACTGCTCTCATCTCAGTTTTGTTTAATTTTTCAAATGAAAATGTGAAGCTTATTGAGTTACACTCAGTTAGAATGTGTTCTGTTCTTTTCTAGTAATACTCACTCTGCCAGGGACTGTGCTTGTTAAGGTAGTACAGTGTGGTGGCTTTTAGCTCCGGTTTTAACTAGAAGAGATTTGAGTTTGGATCCTGACGTGTAGGATCATCAGTCATCCTGGTTGCCTTGGGACTGTGGGGTTTCCCCGGACTTAGGACTCTGAGTGCTAAAATCTAAAGGTCCCAGGCAAAGTAAGATGATTAATCACCCCATTAGCCATGTGTCTGTGTGGCCAACTCATGCTATTTGATAGGTCTCTGGTTTTTTGTTTTTTAATGTGTAAAATGGGAAAAGAAAAAGGAACTAACTCATGGATTTTATTAAAAATTAAATGAGACAGTATGTATAAAACACAACACTGCTTAATAAGAACTCAATAAATATTAGTCATTATTATTGATGTTGTTTTATAAAGCACGTAGATTCCTCAAAGCACAGATTCTCAGAATTTAGGATTTGAAATAAATAAACTTTCTGTTTTAGTTTTGACCTCTTTTTTTTAACCTTCTCAGTCCCCTTCTATTATCTTGTTTGTCTATACAACTGGACAATACAACCCAAAGTTGGATAGAGTCCACCACTGCATATGCTTTCACCTTTTTCAAGATATAAATCAGGAAGATAAAAATTTTCTATTTGGGAACCAATATGAAGAATGAGCATCAAAGACAGCATAGTGCTATACGAAAAAAAAGGGAATTAGCCTGGATTATAATAGGTGCCATTTTGTTGAATACAAACTCTTTGCCAGACATTGGTGCTTCAAATACTTTTTATATTTGGTCCAGACAATGAACCTGAGAGGTAAATATTATTATCTCAGTCTTCAGATGAAGAAGCATCTTCAATGAGCCTTAGTTACTTGCCCAAAGCTAGTTGTATACCAAGGAGTGTAAGAAACAAGGTCTGCATGTTCCAAACTTGATGAATTTCTAACTTGTAGCCAACAGGTTAATTTAGGGAAATATAACCTTCCCTCCCTGGGCTAGCTTCTTCACCCGTAGAACTCAGAAGGGAAGGAAATTGCCATATGTGAGTGCTAATCACAATGCAGGTAAGGAACTATGTACATCATATGCATAGTCTCATTTAATTCTTGTATGTAAATATTAGTCCCATTTTTATAATAAAGAAACAAGCCTTAGAGAGACTAAGCAACACTCTAGCAATACAAATAGTAAAGTGGGAGTGCAAGGATTCAAAAACCCAGCACTCTGTAGAAGCATGCTGTAACATTTGGTGATTCTATAATTTTCAATATGTGGATATAGTAAATATTGCTAGAGTAGACTTTCCAGCCATTTGGAAGCAGTTATTGCTCATGTGATAATATATTTTTCTCAGCTAGAATCAAAATATTAAATTTTCTACTTTATTCTAGACCTGCGTTTACCTTTGCATGTGAATAACATGGATGAAATTTGCAAAATTCAGCTGTGACTTAAATACAGTTCTACTGTGTCCTCAAGTTTCTTTCAAGTCTTTTTTTTCTTATTACCCTCTCAGCCTTCTTAGAAAAACTGGCAAGAGTATATCTGAGTAAGATGTGACATATGAAAACATATGCTTCAAATATGGGCCTTAAATATGCAGAAAAAATAGGACTTTTTTTCTCCCTGTCTCTTCATGGGCAGGCATATGAGAAAAATATATATAAATATACAGTCATGTGCTGTGTAACTTTTTAGTCAATTATGGACCACAAAAATCATGGTGGTCATAAGATTATAACACTGTATTTTTACTGTATCTTTCCTATGTGTAGATATGCTTAGACATGCAAATATTTTCCCTTGTGTTACAGTTGCCTCCAGTATTTAGTACAGTAACAATGCACCATCCAGGTTTGTGTAAACACACTGTTATGTTCCCACAATAAGGAAATTGCCTAATGATGCATTTCTCAGAATGGATCGTTATCAAGTGATGCATAACTCTGTGTGTGTGTGTATATATATACACACACACACGTATATATACACACACTGACACATGCATATATCAAGATATGTATTTATTGTTGTTTGCAATTCATTTCATAGAAGTTATAAAAACATTTTGATTTATCCTTGATTTTATAGAATTCATGCACAAAGCTAATAAATTCTAAGATTCTGAAGATGTTAACTTATAACCAAGCCATACTTGGTGAACAAATTTGCTATTTTAAAAATAAATAGATTTTAGTTTGGAGTTCTAAACATTTAATCAAATATTGTTCAGTTAATGTCACTGTTTTATTTGTAGCATTTTTCATGTATAAGTTTACTTAATTTCTTTCCCAGGATAGTATTAAGCCATTAGCTAATAATAAACACTGTGACTTTTGTTGATTATATGTGCTTTCTTGAACTATTACCTCAGGCCTCCGAGGAAACACTACATTCCAGTAATGAAGAGGAAGATCCTTTCCGTGGAATGGAACCCTATCTTGTCCGGAGACTTTCATGCCGAAATATTCAGCTCCCCCCTCTCGCCTTCAGACAGTTGGAACAAGCTGACTTGAAAAGTGAATCAGAGAATATTCAAAGACCAACTAGCCTCCCCCTGAAGATTCTGCCACTGATTGCTATCACTTCTGCAGACTCCAGTGGGTGAGTGCCCTCAGATGTCATTTCTCCATTTTATATTTTAGATGGTGACTGTTATCTGTGGTCTTTTGAGTTTGTGTGGCTCATTGCTTGATTTGAGTGGGAGAACAATGGGGTTTCTAGAGTCAAAAACATAAGGATGATTTTTCTCAGGTGACATTAGTATCCCTGCAGGAGAAGACATTTTAGTGAAATTGTTTTACAAGGAGGATCTGAAAACATATTGGTGAATGCTAATAAGCATTTGCAAAAGGGCAGTTGTACTTGGAAAATTAATATCGGCCATATGTGATTTAATAGAAAAAATTTTAACAAATGACAACGAATGGACAAATTACTGTGTAGGGATGGATCTAGAAACAGTAGGCAATGTTCATTGATGCAAAATGAATTTGGAATCAAGAATAGATTATATTGTAATTAGAATCAAAAGTAATATGCAGTGGTATTCACAGGTCTAAAAATTTTGCCTTTGACATTTTGAGGTATTGCTTACCAGAATACTATTTCAGTTCCCAGTATAAGGTGATTTTATTTGCATTAGTATGTATAGATCAGCCACAGCCACATCTCCATTGTGTAACATTTTTATTTCCTACTTTGCAGAGTATAATTTTTGTGTTTATTCTTTTTCGTGTTGTTTACCAATGGGGATTTACACTTTAATGCAACATCACCAGGTTACAAATTGTGAACGAAGGTAAGGATATTGGGCACATCCACTATTTGTTCTTGTGACCAGCTGCATTTTTAAGAATCTTGGATAGAAAGGAAAGAGGATAAAGCCAGTGGGCCGTAAATAGATAGACCCTTGAACATTTGCTAAGACCAGAAGAACAAAACAAATACTAGTTACAAATGTGATGCTCCCACATACTCTGCCAAGTTAAAGGCATCTCTAAGGAAAAATGCCTTTTAGATCTTGTTAAAGTTAGGAAGGTCGTGCTCAGAGGAAATTCGGCTAGTAACTCAACTCAAAGATACTGAATTTAGCTGTTTTACTGGTTATGGACGAGTCCGAGTGAACTGTGTTATGAAAAAGTATGAGGAAAATACCTAGATAAATAATAAGACAACAAATATTCACCTTGAAGCAATGAAAAGAGGAAATATGTTTTGTTTCTGTTGTCGTCATTGAACTATGTGTTTAAAGAATGATGTATACGGATTGATCAGACTCATACTGAAGCAGATGGGAATTTTATATGACAGCTAGACCCAAACATTTTTTGAAAAAATGCTGTTCCCCTGAAACTATTTCTCCTTTCGTTGGAATTAACATTGTTGCTGTTCTATCTGTGTAGAAGATTCACAGATAACAGGTGTATCCAGGGTTCCCAAGACCATCCTTAGGTTCAGTGATTTGCTAGGAGAGCTCTAATAATTCAGAAAATAGTCATATTCATGGCTCTGATCTATTATAGCAAAAGGATTCAATGCAAAGTAAGCAAAGGGAAAAGTAGACGGGACAAAATCTGGAGGAAACCAAACATAAGCTTCCAAGAGTCGCCAAGTAAAGTAAGACAAGTTACACTTAATTTCTCCGGTAATGAGTTGAGACAAGACGTGTGAAATGTGTTTACCAGGGATGCCTTCTACCAGAAATGCCGATTAAAGACTCAGTGCCTAGAGTTTTCACTGGAGGCCAGTCACTTAGGTACCCTCTGCCTAGGATATGCAAACTTCCAGATTGCCAGAAGGAAAGTGGGTATTCAGCATCAACCACATTATTGGCACAGACAGTTTAGGCAAATTGAGCCACTCTTACCATTTAGAGAATGGTGGATTACTCCTGAAATTCAGGTTCCCAGAGGCCAGCTAAAGGCCAGTCTTGAAAACAAGCCTTTCTATATTTAATTGACACAGTCCTGATTAACTGTTTATTGCACATCAGTTTATCTTAGAAGTTATCTTACTTTCTTCACATTTGTGGAAGAGGAGGTTATAATTAAAATTAAAATGTTCTAATGTATTCAGTTAGCTTTGGTTATCTCAAAAACTTTGGTTACTAATCATGATTTCTCATTTTGAGTTGGTGTTATATCATGTGCCCTTAAAAAAGTGATGCAGTATACTTAATAAATCTCTGTATAGTTGGACATTGTGTTTAAAATCTTGGGCTGTACACAGTGGCTCATGACTGTAATCCCCGCACTTTGGGAGGCCAAGTCAGGGGATTGAGTGAGCTCAGGAGTTCGAGATCAACCTGGGCAACATGGCAAGACCCCATCTCTATCAGAAATACAAAAAATAAGCTGGGTGTGGTGGCCTGCTCCTGTGGTCCCAGCTACTCAGGAGGCTGATGCGGGAGGATCACTTGAGCCTGGGAAGCCAGAGGTTGCAGTGAGTCAAGATTCTGCCACTGCACCCCAGGCTGGGTGGCAGAGAGAGAACGTGTTGCTAAAAACATTCTCTAAGTGCCAAGGAATTTCAGGATTAGGATTGTCTATGTCATAACATTTCTGATTATTCAAATTTATTTCCATCTTCATTAAAAGTCTAAGAATCAAGTACAATTGATCCTTGAACAATACAAGTTTGAACTGCATGGATTCCCTTATGTGAGGGTTCTTTCCAACCAAACACAAATGGAAAATACAGTATTCATGGGATGTGAAACTCATGAATACAGACGGGTTGACTTTTCATATATGTGGGTTCCCCAGGGCCAGTTGCAGGACTTGGGTATCCACATGAATTTTGGTACATGTAATCCTGAAACCAATCCTCTACATATACCAAGGAATGACTATATAAGCAATATCATCCTTACTATTAACAAACATATTCAATATTATGAAGAAAATAATGTTTCTTTTTGAGAGATGGAACAAGGATATCTTTTCAAAAGTAACAATATGCAAGAATGGCCAATCAACAAGAACCAAGCTAAGTAGGTAGTAAAGGTAATATTAACTTTGGAAGCCAGAACAATTTGTGAATTGAATATTGAGGAATAGAAGATTTAGGATTATGATTTTCTGGAATGTCGAAGCTTTGGAGGAGAAATAGAAGGTAAAGTTTGGGCTTATATTCTGCAGCCATTTCAATTATCCAGGAGGCCCAGATTCCTTCACAGCTGTCAGAAAGAGTGAATGGGAAATTTAGCCTATTTTAACTGTGTTGTCTACAGCCCAGTTCCCCATTATTAAAGGTTCGTATGTCCCCAAGTCCCATTGTCAACCTACACTGAGACCAGACCTTACAATTTCAAATCTTTGATGATAAAGGCAACTTTTCATGCCCTCCAGATTTATTTTCCTTTCCTTCTTAACATCATAGCCTTTTGCTCTTTCTTTTGGCATATCAGTATGCCAGATACTTGCTTTGTCAAGTGTCAAGAGGTGGGTCTAGAAACTTGTTTCACCCCTTTAGAAAGCCACAGTATGGCCCTGAAAATCATTAGTTTCTGAGAAAGAACTTTGGCCTGCAAAATATGTGCTATAGATGACAGCTGTTAGCTTCCTCATGAAGTACTTGGGTTAAAAGACTGAGTTCAAAAGGACTTTTAGTCATTCACACTTCTATATTTCTACTTTGAGTTTTTTTTCTCAAGCAATGTGAATGTGTTCAAATTCCTAAACATTTTTACAATTCCTTTTGAGTATGCCTAAACTGTTAGGTTGTGTGTGTGTGTTGTGATTTAGCAAACTTTAGAAACTGTAAATTAACAGAAAACAGGATTATTAAGGCCTGGGTTGCCTACAACCCTGAATTCATTTGCAAGTTAGCTTTTCATACAGAGTAGGCTTCATGACTCTTTACTGGCCTTCCTCGAAGTAAGAAAGACAGCTATTAATGACTTGAAATGTTATGAACGTACCAAAGAAGTAATTTGGAAAGTCACATTCTCATATTTTCCTCATAATTTTCTGTTATACCAGTTTTCTCATATTGTAAGTATTTAACATATAACATCAAAAATTACTAATCCTACACTGGGAAAATATTAGAACAAATAATGTTTGTTGTTAATGTCTGTTTCCTTATTGGAATTGGCTTCAGAGATCCTCTACAAATAACTCTTGGGGTGGTGATGGATGTTCTCGCAGATTTGGGAGTCAACCAAAAATTGGCTTCTGTTTCAGAAAGTTGTGATTATTATGGACTTGTGACATTTATGTTAAGAAGTCAGTATCTGGCATCTGCCTGCAGACATGTCTTGCTGTTAAATTATGTTTGGAATGAGAAGGGAGGTCCTCCCTACTTCTGCACAACCCTATACTCCCTTCACAACCTTGCTGACTTCTAAATAGTTTCCTGTTCAGAATCCTTAGGAGGAAATAGGATCTCCTTTCGGCCCTATCTTGGGCCCTGGCTTACATTCCCCCTGCAGTCCATGTGTCCCTAGACAATCTAAGGATGATCTAGCTTGCCACACACGTGGAAATCATTCCCAGAACACAGGTGGGAAGTTATGGGAACAAAGAAAGGGTTGGGGAGGTAGCAATAAAACTTTCTACTCGTGTTTCATTGCTGCATCTGCTGCAATAAAATGAGAGCCAAAAAGTGAGTTGTCCCCTTGTGACATGATGACATGCCTCTGGATAGATGTATATTCAGGAATGTGGGTGGGTGGAGAACATTACAAACACTTTCTCATCCCTAGTATCCTATTACCTGCCTGAAGAAATACACTGTGTAACTTTGTAACACTATGTCCTATAAAAAAGGAAAATGAAAAAAAATGTAAAAGAAGACATGGTCACTTTTGGGGATAAATTTACCCAACAGAGAGAGAAGAATTATTTTATTCATATAAGGGTTCATTTTACAAGGATTTTCCAGAAATATTTCCTTGATTTTTGTGCTATTAACAGAGGGACTGGTCCCAGATGCCAGTTAGACATTGGATTCTTTGACTAACCATTCTTCATCTTGTGTTCTTGAGTACAAACAGTACATTAGAGTGAACATTAAGAAAAGATTATTTTCAGCAATTTGTTACTGAATCAAAATCCAAACAGAAAATAAAAGGAAGAAAAACAGAAGTCTAGATGAAGCAGACACATCTGATCTTTCAAATTTGGCCTTTTAAACTTCAGAAGGTATTAATAATGGATATTTTGTATTTTAAATATTTTACATATAAGGATTTATAAAGATAGAGATTGTATTTCACAGTCTACCATGAAGCATGTACCTTCATATTTGATATATGTTCAAGTTTCAAGAGATTTACCTAAGTTCTTATGGAATGTTATATGGAATATCTATAACCCACTAGGCAAAGCTTTCCTAAATTGAAAATGGAACACATAATTTTGATTGTGAAACATTCTCTAGAAATATAGTATTCTTGAGCTAGATGAAATTTTTAAAGTAATCAATGCAAAAAATTGGGAAACAATACTTCCCATAATATTGAAGATGCATACTAAGCAGAAGAAACTGGGGTCTTTTGGTTTTGGTTGATTTAAATACAATTTATGACTGTAGTGTTTATCTAAACTTAACAGGACACTCACAAAATATCACAGGGCTTTTGTTTTAAAGCATTATTCTAATTTAATTATACCTGCCTTTCCTTTAAAATTTGTAAATTTGTCATTTTCTTTTTTGTTTGTTTTTGAAATGGAGTCTTGCTCTGTCATCCAGGCTAGAGTACAGTGGTACGATATCCAATCACTGCAACCTCCACTTCCCATGTTCAAGTGATTCTCCTGCCTCAGCCTCACAAGTAGGTGGGACTACAGGTGTGTTCCACCAGGCTATTTTTTGTTTTTTTAGTAGAGACAGGGTTTCGCCATGTTGGCCAGCCTGGTCTTGAACTCTTGGCCTCATGTAATCTGCCTGTCTCGGTCTCCCAAAGTGCTGGGATTATATGTGTGAGCTACCATGCCTGGCCCTAAATTTGTGATTTTCAAGCTTAAAATTAGAGTTGAAAGAGTGATGGAGCACTTTAAAATATCTGGATAAAAATCAACTCATTTCCAGAATCAGAGCAATTCTTGAATCTAATCTAAAATAAACAATGAAAAAATGTTGACAGTTTTCTCACCTGTCATAGAATCTCGAAAAGGTTTATGACGTATCTGTCATGCCTTCAATTTACAAAAAAAAAAAAAAATACGATCATTATCAAACTCCAATGTCTTTTTCAGGTTATCACAGTACCTTTACATTCCTGTAGTACTTTCTGGCAACCCTCATTGAGGATATGCTGAATGAACTGATAATATACCACAGTATTTTGCTTTATATCTGTGTGTCAGTCAAGCAACATGTACCAGGGGAAGGTTTACCTTTATAAATCAAAGGCTTCCATTTCACCAGTCTCCCATGTTCTTAAGAACACTAAAGAGGGTGGCAACTTTTGCGTTGACCAACATCAGAGCATCTGGTTCCTATTTTCAAAACTTTCTTGTGCCAACATGACTTGCTTTAGTAATATAAATTAGTTGTGGAATCTCCATATTTTTTAAAGGGAACCCAAAGAAGCATTTATTTTACTGTGAATAGTGCTAAGGCACAGTAGTATGTTAAGTACAAGGCAGAACCCAGCAAAGCCCTTTCCTGTGACTATTCCCATCACTGAATAATCAATGTTCCACTCCACAAATGATTTCTTTGCTACAAACACTGCCCTGCCTGAACATCCTGATATAATGCAGAACTGTGAATCACTGAAATGTTTAAGAAGAGTTTATAATTATTTAAAAGCATTTTTATTCTGTTTGACAATATTTGTATTTATGAAAAAAATATAGGTAAGCACATTCTGACCAATTTGTATTTGTTTAATTATTACATATTGCATAAATGTATAATACTGATTCAAACTTAATATGACCAGAGTGCATTGCTTGGAGTAATCCAAAGCAAAAAATATATTTTTAATTGAAATTCATTAAAGGATGAAGTTATCAAACTTTTTTCTCTACCAATGAGCATTACAAAATGAGAAAAAAGTTTCTTTAAAAAAAACTGTACATAGAAAACAAGCTATTGAAAAAAATATGATCTCTTGGGTTAAACACACTTCCCTCCCCCAACCAAAAAAAAAAAATCTAGCTACTTAGAATTCTTTCTAGAACTTAGAATTTCAGTATTATTTATAATTCCATTCCTCTCATTCATTTAGAATCTCCCCTCCAGTTGAAAGGAAGTAGATGGAGCCAAGCATGCATTTTTAGATGTATTTCAAATCTGAGGAATCCAACAAAAATAAATACCATTTAGTTATGTTGTTTGAAGTCATCTATGAAACATATCTGGATGATGGATTAACTTTATTTAACAGATTAGCATCATTTACACTGAAGTTTGTGGCTCTGAGTTTCAATGAAGTGAGACCTTTGTTCACATTCCCAGAGGGTGTTGTCTCAGGGGGTTCTGATTTTACCATGATGTGATTCCTAAACAATTGTGTTTAGTGCTAAATGTCATCATAAACACACACACACACACACACACACACACACACACACACACACACACTTTGCTGTGTGAAAGCTATATAAAGAAATTTAAAACTTTAGAATATAAAAGCTTTTTAAATGTATAATTTATAATGTATAAATAATATTTAGAATATAAAATTTATAATACATAAATACTATACTTCTTCACCATTGACTTTCTGAAACTTTTGATCACATATTTCAAAGGTGGTCTCCCTCTTTACTCATATATTAACATTCTGTGTCCCAGTTAACGTGTGATTTTGGCTTTCTAATTTCTCCAAAATTATTTAATACAGACTAACTTTATTTCTTGAAGGTATATACTAGACATCCATCAGAAATATTGGGGATTCAGAGTCACACCACTGTAATAAAGCACATATCACAATAAAGCAAGCCACACATACTTTTTGGGATTCCGGTGCATATGAAAGTTATGTTTACACTATACTGTAGTGTGCAATAGCATTGTCTCTAAGAAAACAATGCATACACCTTAAGTACAAAATACTTTATTGCTAAAAAATGCTAGCAACTATCTTCACCTTCAGCAAATCAGAAACATTTTGCTGGTGGAGAGTCTTGCCTCAATGTTGGCTGCTGACTGATCAAGGTTGTGATTGCTGAAGATTGGGATGACTCTGACAATTTCTTAGAATAACACAACAATGAGATTTGCCACGTCCATTGATTCTTCCTTGCACGAAAGATTTCTCTGTAGCATGCAATGCTGTTTGATAGCATTTTATCCACACTAGCCCTTCTTTCAAAATTGGAGTCAATCATCTCAAGCCCTGCTGCTGGTTAATCTACTAAGTTTATATAATGTTTTAAATCCTTTGTTGCTATTTCAACAATGTTCACAGCATTTTTACCAGGAGTAGATTCTGTCTCAAGAAATCACATTCTTTGCTTCACCCGTAAGAACTCCTCATTCATTCCAGTTTTATCATGAGATTACAGTAATTCAATTACATCTTTAGGTTCCATTTCTAATTCTAGTTCTCTTGCACTTTCCACCACATTTGCAGTTACTTTCTCCACTTGAAACCCTCAGAGTCATCTGTGAGGGTTGGAATCAATTTCTTTGAAACTCTTGTTAATGTTGATACTTTGACCTATGCCTATGTATCACAAATATTCTTAATGGCATCTAGAATGGTGAATCCTATCAAGGTTTTCAATTTACTTTTCCTTGATCCATCAGAGAAATAAGTATCTATGGTAGCTATAGCCTTATTAAATGTATTTCTTAAATAATAAGACTTAAGAGTTGAAATGACTCCTTGATACATGGGCTTCAGAATGAATGTTGTGATAGTAGGCATGATAACAACATTAACCTCCTTGTACATCTTCAGCAAAGCTCTCGAGTGACTAGATACATTGTCAATGAGCAGTAATATTTTGAAAGGAATCTTTATGAGCAGTATGTCTTAACAGTGGACTTAAAATATTTAGTAAACTATGCTATAAACAGATACACTGTCATCTAGTCCTTATTTTTTATGTATAAAGCACAGGCAGAATAGATTTAGCACAATTCTCATAGACCCTAGAATTATTGGAATATTAAATGAACATTGTCTTCAACTTAAAGTCGCCAGCTGCATTAGCCCCTACCAGGAGAATCAGCTTTTCTTTTGAAGCTTTGAAGCCAGGCATTGACTTTTTCTGTCTAGCAATGAAAGTTGTAGATGGTATCTTCTCCCAATAGAAGGCTATTTTGTCTCCGTTGAAAATCTGTTGTTTAACGTGGCTGCCTTCATCAATGATCTTAGCTAGACCGTCTGGATAACTTGTTGCAGTTTATACATGACCACTTGCTGCTTCACTTCTCACTCTTTTTTTTTCCAACTTTATTTTAGGTTCAGAGGATATTTATTCAGGTATGTTAAATGGGTAATTTGTGCACCCTGTACTTTTATGTATTGGAGATGACTTCTTTCTTGTAAACATCATGAACCACCCTTTGCTGGCATCCAGCTTTACTTCTGCAGTCCTCACCTCTCTCAGACTTCATTGAATTAAAGAGAGTTAGGGTCTTGCTTGGGATTAGGCTTTGGCTTAAGGGAATGTTGCAACTGGTTTGATCTTCTATCCAAACCACTAAAACTTTCTCCACATTAGCAATAAGGCTGTTTGGGCTTCCTGTCATTTCTGTGTTCACTAGAGTAGTACTTTTAATTTCCTTCAAAAACTTTTTCTTTGTGGTCACAACTTGGCTAACTGGTGCAAAAGGTCTGGCCTTCAGCCTGTCTTGGATTTTGACCTGTATTCCTCACCAAGCTTTATTATGTCTGGCTTTTGACTTCATGTGAGAGACCTGTAATTCTTCCTTTCAGTTGAACACTTACAGGTCATTGTAGGGTTATTGATTGGCCTAATTTCAATATTATTGTGTGTCAGGGAATAGGGAGACCTGAAGAAAAGAGAGAAATTGGGGAATGGCTAGTCAGTGCAGCATTGAGAACACAGACAACATTAATCCATTAAGTTTACTGTCTTCCACAAGCATGGTTTGTGGCACCCAAAAAATTTCAGTGGTAACATCCAAGACTACTGATCACAGATCACCATAACAGATATAATAATAATGAAAAAGTATAAAATATTGTGAGAATACCAAAGTATGTTATAGAAACACAAAGTGAATACGTGTTGTTGGGAAAAAATGGTGCCGACGGACTTGCTTGAAGCAGGGTTCCCACAATATTCAATTTGGAAAAAACACAATATTGTGAAGTGTAATAAAGGAATATGTTAGTCTGTTTTGCATGACTATAAAGGAATACCTGAGACTGGCTAATTTATAAAGAAAAGAGATTTATTTGGCCCCTGGTTTCGCAGGCTGTCTGTGCATGGCACCGGCATCTGCTTGGCTTTTGGTTAGGCTTCAGGAAGTTTTATTCATGACAAAAGGTAAAAGGGGAGCAACTGTGTCACATGACAGGAGAGGGAGTAAGAGAGAGAGGGCAGGGGTCACACTCCTTTAAACAATCAGATCTTGCAGTAAGTCATGACCACAGGGAGGACACCAAGCCATTCATGAGGGCTCTGCTCCCATGACCCAGGCATCTCCCATTAGGCCTACCTCCAACATTGAGGATCAAATCTCAATATGAGATTTGAAGATTACGAATACGCAAACCATATCAATCAAAGCACAATAAAACACGTATGCCTGTATTTATACATATGTTATAAAACAATTAAAAACAATAAAATCATACATGCAGGGGATCCTGATAAATATGCTCAGCCTCTCAATCATACGTTAGTCATGTGTTAATATATTCACTTTACATTCATCCAACAAATAGTGAGAGTCTGTCATTTGCTGTATACTGAGCCATGTGCTGGTGACCCAAGGCTCAACAAGATAAAACACAGTCTTTTCTTTCACAGAGGATTGAATCAAGTAGGGCACATGCAAGAAAATAGACCACTATAATCTTATTTGTGACATATAATGTACAAATGTGACTACAGACAAATGGAGAAATATGAAATCTCATTGGGGAGCAAACTCACTTGACTTGTCAGGAACTGACACCTAATCTGAGATCAAAAGAAAATGATACCAAGCAGAGAGAACAGAAGGTCAAAGTCCAGGGATAAGATTAAAGTAGAGTGTCTGCATTTAGATAACTAGAAACTGCTAAAACATGGCTAGACCATAATATCAATTAAAGGTACCATTGATAAAACTTACCACTAACTTTTCATGTAACCAATATGTGAGGTTTTATAATATTTTCCAGGAGTGCTAAGCACCTATGATATAAGCACTGAAAAGGCAAACAGTTGGATTAATCCAAAATTGGAAAGAAGGTGCAATATAAGAAAAATAGGGCAAGAGATTTGAAGGTATTTGAAAGAGAGTGAAAGAAGTGATGAATTGTGGCAACTAAGCTGGCTATGGAAATGAGGGAATATGAGAAGATACTGATATAGAAAGTGTTCAAGATCTCTAGAAATCTCTATGATGTCAAACAGGTGAAATTAGAATAACTGAGCAAACAAAAGGTAGATCATATTTGGAGGATAAAATGAACCTCATAAAGATGTAAGTGCTAGAGGTAATTTAAGGTATGTTTAAGATGTAGAAGGGTGTCAGGGAAGAGGGTGACTGCTGTGGAAAAGATGTAGCTGAGGAATTGAGAGATCGGGGCATGAGGAGATGCTTCCACATTAACATCAAAGTCACCCAGGACTGCAGCAGGATTCAAGCTGTCAAGATGCTAAAAAGATGGACAGTTTTCAGTGAATGAGAAACTGACCAAAGAGACTGACAGAAGTCAGAGATGAGGAAGTAGAGTTGATTGGCATAGTTGTCAAACGAGAAGTTTTCACAAGAAGATAGAAGAGTAAGTAAATGTGAGTAACTAGGAGAGCACCCATTTCATCTTGGGACCCAGAGAGGGCATTGAGAACCACAGCACCCTACCCTGAATCCACCACAGGGAAGTGGCATCTTCAGCAAAGAGCCAAGTTTGAAAGAAGTTAGGATCTGGGACGACTTTGTGGTGGCAAGGTTGAGGAGGAAGCAAAGTCTGTTTGCTGTGGAAGAAGGGCTCCAGAGGAACTGACTGAATAATATAGAAAGAATGAGAGTGGGAGAATAGATAGGAGCGGGAAATCACAGTGCAACATGGGGATGAGAAGCTGAAAGAACAAAGGGAAGAGGAAGAAGCTCTATATCGGGTGGTTCTCTGAGAGATGATTATGAAACAGCATTCCAAAACATCTTCAATAATTGGTCCAGCTGTCCACTGACTGACATGTGTTAACCCAGAGAATGAGAAGTTGAGCATAGTTAGTAGGTCTTTTGAAAAGATTGCGGGGATTGTCCTAATTCCAGTAAGTAGGTCTGCCGTGGTTTTCTTGGGTTCCTAGTACCTTCTAGCATCTATTGGAGAATAGCAGAAGCTTCTGGTGTTTTGGGACTTCATCTTCCAGATTACTCAGCTGTTTTCTGGAATTATTACAGGCTGTGGAGTATGGAGAAGGATTTGATTTTTTTAAAATATGCATTATCATTTTCAAAGTATTTGTTTATCTTAAATAATTTTTCTATATAACTCTAATATTTTGCCAGCAATTATAACAACTTTGATATTTTGAATCAGCATTTGAGTTTGCTCTTGAGAATTTTATTGCTTAGAAATAATCATTGAATTAAACACTATTGCTTTCTTATATATTCTTAAACGCTATTTCTGGGATTCAAGCATTATTCCAGTTCATCATGCTGCCAATTTTAGCAGTAAAATGAAGAATAACATTGAATTCAATATGCAAAAATTCTATTCGTAGGAAACATTCTCCTGTAAATTGGTCACTGTTGTGACCTTAGTGAAACAACAGAAAGGCTTCTGCTTATGGTTTTGCCCTTAACTTGGATGTAACATATTATTTGCAGACATTAACTGACAGCAACCTATGATCATGCTAATTTTTATTTAAGGCTATCTGACAGAGGTGTATGAGTGAGACCTGGAACTAAGAGCCTTTATATAATATGTATGTGCACACAATTTTTTTTCTTATTCTTGTCTTTTTGGTTACCTTGTCTGGGTCATTTTTTGTTTATTGGTTTCATTTACACTGTTTGAAATAGTATTTGTGACTAGGATTTGGCAACTGTAGGGTATGTCATATGTACACAGTGCTTCAGCAAAGGGTTTTAATTTTACATAACAGAGACCCAAGCTGAGAAGGCTTCATTTGTTTTAAGGAGAAATGTCAAGGTTAACTAATTTTCAGAGCATTAACTGCAACAAATAAAGACTAGAACTCATATCTTCTTATTTTGGCTTATGCATTCTGGTATGTTCTGTCCAATATCCACTGAAGAAAACAGAGATGAGAGTGTTTTTATAAAACTTTTCTATATGCCAACACATTTTTGGCAGTTGGCAAAACAGTGAATAAATGATAATGAAAATTTATATTCTTGGATCATGATATAGTCATTAAGATAATTATTATGATAAGTACATAGCAATATGGAAGTATTTAGAATGTTTTGAGAAGAAAAGAAAAGAAAAATACACAATCATATCCAGGTTAAACTTACAGCACTTTAGAATATATGTCTGCATGTGGCTGAGAACTGGAAAGCAATGTGAAAATAATTTGAATTCTGGACTTACAGAATTGTGATTTTTATTTCTCTTGCATTGATTTCTATTAATAAAAATAAGTGTTTATCCAATCAATAAAATTACATTAAAGTTGTATGTATTATTTATTTACAATTCATTCATCCAAAGTCATCTATTGAGTCTTAGTATATGATAGACACAGTTTGAGGTACTGGGAATATATTATAGATAGATTTTAAAAATTCATAGACTTTTTTTTCTCACAGGCAATCCAACAGGAAGTTTGGGCAACTATGGTGGGAGATGGGGATACTTGGCCTTTCAGAATTCTACAGATCATTTTGTACAACCATTCCTCTGTTAGCAACAGACTCCCAAAAAGAGATCACCAGCAGAACCAAGCAAAACTAAGTATTCGCCTCAGTGAATTAAGGGAGAACATCACCTTTAAATTTAGTAGTATTTGGAAAGGGAGGTTACATAGTATTCTATAGTATATATGTACCACATTTTCTTTATCCACTTTACTATTGATGGGCACCTGTGTTGATTCCACATCTTTGCTATTGTGAATAGTACAGTGATAAACATATGAGTGCATATGTCCTTTCAGTAGAATTATTTACTTTTGTAGGAATATATACCTGGTAATGGGATTGCTGGGTCAAATGGTAACTCTGTTTTAAGTTCTTTAGGAAAGCTCCAGAGTGCTTTCCACAATGACTGGGCTAATTTACATTTCCACCAATGGTGTATAAGCATTCCCTTTTCTCCACAGCCTCACCAATATCTGTCATTTTTTGACTTTTTTATAATAGCTATTCTGACTGGTGTGAGACGGTATCTTATTGTGGTTTTGATTTGCATTTCTCTGATGATTAGTGATATAAGAATTTTTTAATATGTATTTTGACCACTTGCGTGTCTTCTGTTCAGGTCATTTACCCGCCTTTTAATGGGGTTGTTTTTTGCTTATTAATTTGTTTAAGTTCCCTATAGATAGTAAAAATTAGAACTTTGTCATATGCATAGTTTGCAAATATATTCTTCCATTTTGTAGGTTTTCTGTTTACTCTGTTGACAGTTTCTTTGCTGTGCAGATGCTATCTAGTTGCCCATCTTGCCATTTAATCTTTACTTTTCTTTCTAGAATACTTGAACATTTTGCGATTTCTCACTGATGTTATTTCCCTCTTTCTAAAGAAGGCCCTTCTGACATCAATAATTATCTGAGAGTGACACAAGCTGACCGTGATTATGTAGTAACCTTACGTGGTATGAAAAGATAATGAAGGTGACTGTGGTTCCTTGGGCATTGGAGATTCTGAGAAAACTCCAGGTCAACTCTCCATAAAAATTCCCCACACCAGCCGGGCGCGGTGGCTCAAGCCTGTAATCCCAGCACTTTGGGAGGCCGAGGCGGGTGGATCACGAGGTCAAGAGATTGAGACCATCCTGGTCAACATGGTGAAACCCCGTCTCTACCAAAAATACAAAAAATCAGCTGGGCATGGTGGCACGTGCCTGTAATCCCAGCTACTCAGGAGGTTGAGACAGGAGAATTGTATGAACCCAGGAGGCGGACGTTGCGGTGAGCTGAGATCACGCCATTGCACTCCAGCCTGGGTAATAAGAGCGAAACTCCGTCTCAAAAAAAAAAAAAAAATTCCCCACACCTGTAGTTTAATTTACCAGTTAGAAAATTATATATCTGGGGTTAAATGGTCTCTGATTCGTTGGCCTGAAAGAGTTAATGTACTTTAACAACTATAAAAGATCTCTGCTAGGGATGTGTTAAATACAGTGAAAATCTTCCTCAACAATGGACAGCAAGTTAGATTTCATTGTTATAAATTAGCAGCATTAACTAAAACCCTTGTCCATTCAAAATAATATATATTCTAACATAACACTAAGCTCTGTTATTAAACTGCCACTGATTATTGCTCTAACAGTTTGAAAATGATTATTTTTAGAAAATTGACTTTGTACAATGCCATATTAGAGTCTATTAATTGATGAGAAAATGAAAATCAGATGACATTTGCAAAAAATTGGCGACAGTTGAAACATCTGTATCATTTCTCTTATTTAAAGGACACTTTTTCATCTTGAAAAATAACTCACTACTTCGATTAGTCTCATATCACAACCACAAAATAAAGTTGTCTATGGGTGGCTTCTCATTTGCATTTAAATT
Source organism: Sapajus apella (assembly GCF_009761245.1). Classification (NCBI taxonomy): domain Eukaryota; kingdom Metazoa; phylum Chordata; class Mammalia; order Primates; family Cebidae; genus Sapajus; species Sapajus apella. The sequence continues at coordinate 78,339,717 of NW_022436941.1, forward strand.
ATTCTGTTGCAGCATCTGTAAGCACAAGCAAACAAAAGATTGCTTTGAATGACATAGGCCTATACACCTAAGAGAGAAATATGTCATCTACAAAATGTAAAAATATGGGTGTTTGTAAATGTCTCTGAAAATGATTATAAGGATCTACATTTTTCCCTCCCACCTAGAGTTTATTTTTCTAATAATGTCCCAGAAGAAGAAAAGTTCTAATATATTTTCCTTGGAGGGTTCATGAGACAATGAAGTGTATTAGGATTTGAAGTATATTGGAGATAAAAATCATGTGATATCCTCGAGTAGAGAGATACTGTTTTACTATTCTTTATCTTTACTGTTGGCTCTAATTGCCTTTGTAAACTAAGTTTATGTTGTAAACTAGTAGTGAACCCGAGATTGAGTTGAGAGGTGGGGGTAGTGGATGAGATCCTCACTTGTGAGAACTCCACGAGTCTGTGAGGCAATGGAAAGTCTTGACCTAGCTACCTGGATGGGAAAAATGCTGTTGCCATTTTCATGTCCTTCTGTTTAGAAGATAACATCCATAAAAACAACATAGACTAAGGGTTGTCACACGGCAGACTGTGAGCAAAATGCTGCTTGCCACCTGTTTTACAAATGAAGTTTTCTTGGAGCTTGAATTACGTCTACGGAGTAGAATAGTGGAGATGGAGGCCATTTGGCCTGCAGAGTCCACAGTGTTTACTATCTGGTGCTTTACAGAAAACCTTTGCCAAGTCTTGATTTAGACTTAGGTAACTTTAGGAAGAAGTTACTGACTGTACAACTTATCAGGCTATTTAAGCTTGGAAAATATTAAAAGACCATAACTATCTGCTTCTTGTGTCAGGGAGGGGGCTGAGGAGAGAGGAAGTGGTTACAATGGTCATGCATTCATTCCTTCATTCACCACAGTGATTGTGTGCCCTATCTGAAACAGGGATAATGCCAGGTAATCAAGATACAGCAGTGAGCAGAAAGAGGCATAGTGTCTGCTTTCATGGAGATAGGCATTGGAGTCAAATAGTGTACAGTGTTGACAAATGTCCCTGCTCTCACGGACCGAGAGATTAGAGTTATAGAGTAACCATGGAAGATCTCACTGAGAATGTAACTTTGAATAAAGAATTAGAGGACTTGAGAAAGGTAACCACGCTGCTAGAGTTTCTCTGCAGAGGAAAGGGGAGTGATAGGATATTGCTGAAGAACAATGTGAGCCAAGATAATTTTTTTAAATTGAGGAATTAACAGTATGGTTGTATGCTGAGGTGGACAATTTAGTGGAGAAGGAAAAGTTGATGTTACAGAAAATTGCTGGGATAATGTCTTTGAGCAGAAGAAAGGGGCTTGATCCAGTGTATACCAGAAGGATCTAGTCTTGGCATTGGAGGAAGGACAGTTTATCCATAGTAATAAAAGAGAACATAGAGTATATATGGGCACAGATGCAGGTCATTGGGTAGTCATGATGGTTGAAAGCTGTAGAAGTTATTTTTTTTAACTTTAATTTATCTTAGTATGTGCAAAGGCCTTGAGGCAAAATAGAGCATGGTGTGATCAAAGAACTGAAAGAAGAAAAATATAATCAAAGTGTAAATTAAGCAATACCATGGAACCATCAGATGAGGCTGAAGACGTACACAGGATACAGAGGTCAGCAAGACTAAGAATATGGCAAAAATGGTAAACCAATTAATAATGGGGTTAAATCAAATTTGCCTTTTTAAAAAGATGGCTGTGGCTGCTGATAGAGCTTGGATAGGAGAGTAGGACGAGAGTCTCCATGGAGAGACCAATCAGGAAGCTACTCCAGTAATTCAGGTGGGAAATGATGGCATCATGGTCTAGACTAGAGGGAGTAGGTAGAAGAGAAATGATCAGATTTTGAGAGATATTTAGAGACAGAATAGACAGACTAACCTCACTTATATTTGGATATAGAAGATATTGCCTATGTAAAGAGTGAATAGAGAAGAGAGCTTAGGAGTAGATGTGGACACTCATGAGAAAGGATTGAAAGCCTGGTTTAGAATACTGATGAAGAAGCTGGGCTTTGTTGAAGAAGAGAGCCCAAATTCACAACTGCCTAGCAGTGAAGAAACAGATTAACAAAAATCACATGATGCGGAAGGGACACTTGCCGTTAGATCAGTCCAGCTGAGGCCAAACACTTGTGGCTTCTGATTTTTTTTAATCCTGTAATTATATTGGTTAACTTTATTGTTATTCTCATAATGAGACCAAAGTAAAGGTCAAAATCTTAAGAAGAGAATGGGTCATAACGTAGCAGGCAGATTGCTGATTGACATGATGTCAATGGACGCTTCCAATTGTCATGCTCTAGGCCCATCATATTGGCCTTTCCTCTTTTGAAGCTTCTCTCATGGAACCAAGAGCATTTTATTTTGGCATCTGTCCTAAATATGGGTATAACACAGACTCTGTGAGTAGCCTGCAATGTGTTTCTATTCCACATATTGCTAGATAACTCTGCTCATAAAAATCATGAAAATCTGCTTCTAAAAATCATGTAGCTTGGAGACTCTGTCAAGTGAATTACTATTAGATGAAGTTAAGAAATGACTGTATAAGCTAGTCTTAGGAGTTCCATCTCATTCATCAGTCTAGGAGGTTTGGTACCTTAGAGGCATTTTTGAGCTAAAAACTCAAGTCAAGGAACAAACCATCCCACTCTGAATAGGGCTGTGTTTCTTACCTGAACAGTAAGAAGAGGGTGTTATATTTTCTTTTTTTGTTTGTTTAGTCTTTCTGTGGTCTTAATTTATAAGCATGGGCAAAAGGATAACCAGCTTTATAATCTAGAAATGTTCAAGGGTTTTTTAGTTCTATAATATTTTCATATATATAATATGTATTTATATGTATATATATGTATATGTGTATGTGTATGTATATATATATATATTCTATTGCACTTTAGTTTCTGCGGTACATGTGCAGAACATGCAGGATTGTTGCATAGGTACATACGTGGCAATGTGGTTGGCTGTCTCCATCCCCCCTGTCACCTATATCTGACATTTCTTCCCATGTTCCCATGGGGAACTTCCCTCCCAAACTTCCCTTCCCACCCACTATCCTCCCCTATTCTGCGCCAATGGACCCCAGTGTTTGATGCTCCCCTCCCTATGTCCATGTGTTCTCGTTGTTCAACACCCGCCTATGAGTGACAACAGGTGGTGTTTGATTTTCTGTTCTTGTGTCAGTTTGCTGAGAATGATGGTCTCCAGATTCATCCATACCCCTACAAGGGACACAAACTCATCGTTTTTATGGCTGCATAGTATCCCATGGTGTATATTGCCACATTTTCCTTGTCCAGTCTATAATCAATGGGCATTTGGGTTGGTTCCAGGTGTTTGCTGTTGTAAACAGTGCCGCAATGAACATACGTGTGCATGTGTCTTTATAATAGAATAATTTATAATCCTTTGGATATATACCCAGTAATGAGATTGCTGGGTCAAATGGAATTTTTATTTCTAGGTCCTTGAGGAATCACCACACTGTCTTCCACGATGGTTGCACTAATTTACACTCCTACCAACATCTTCTCCAGGATCTGCCGTCTCACATTTTTTAATGATGGTCGTTCTAACTGGCGTGAGATAGATGGTATCTCAATGGAGTTTTGATTTGCCTTTCTCTAATGACCAGTGATGATGAGCATTTTTTCATATGTTTGTTGGTTTCATATATGTCTTCTTTTGAAAATTATCTGTTCATATCCTTTGCCCACTTTTGAATGGGTGTGCTTGTTTTTTTCTTGTAAATCTGTTTTAGTTCTTTGTAGATTCTGGATACTAGCACTTTGTCAGATGGGTAGATTGCAAAAATTTTTTCCCATTGTTGATTGCCAGTTCACTCTAATGATTGTTTCTTTTGCTATACAGAAGCTCTGGGGTTTAATTAGATCCCATGTGTCTATTTTGGCTTTTGCTGTCAATGCTTTTGGTGTTTTAGTCGTGAAGTCCTTGCCTATGCCTATGTCCTGAATGGTTTCGCCTAGGTTTCCTTCTAGGGTTTTTATGGTATTAAGCCTTATGTTTAAGTATTTAATCCATCTGGAGTTAATTTTAGTGTAAGGTGTCAGGATGGGGTCCAGTTTCTGCTCTCTGCACATGGCTAGCCAGTTTTCCCAACACCATTTATTAAACAGGGAATCCTCTCCCCAATGCTTGTTTTTGTCCTGTTTGTCAAAGATCAGATGATTGTAGATGTGTGATGTTGCCTCCAGGGCCTCTGCTCTGTTCCGTTCATCTATATCTCTGTTTTGGTGCCAGTACCATGCTGTTTTGATTACTGTAGCCTTGCAGTATAGGTTGAAGTCAGGTAGCCTGATGCCTCCAGCTTTGTTCTTTTTGCTTAGGATTGTCTTGGCTATACAGGCCTTCTTTGGGTTCCATATGAAGTTTAAGGTGGTTTGTTCCAGTTCTATGAAGAGGGTCATAGGTAGCTTGATGGGGACAGCATTGAATCTATAAGTTACTTTGGGCAGTATGGCCGTTTTCACAATATTGATTCTTCCTATCCATGAGCATGGGGTGTTTTTCCATCTGTTTGTGTCCTCTCTTATTTCCTTGAGCAGTGGTTTGTAGTTCTCCTTGATGAGGTCCTTTACACCCTTTGTTAGTTGTATTCCTAGGTATTTTATTCTCTTTGTAGCAATTGTAAATGGGAGTTCACTCTTGATTTGGCTCTCTTTATATCTGTTATTGGTGTAGAGAAATGGTTGTGATTTCTGCATATTGATTTTGTATCCTGAGGCTTTGCTGAAGTTACTTATCAGTTTAAGGAAATTTTGGGCTGAGATGATGGGGTCTTCTAAATATACAATCATATCATCTGCAAATAGAGACAATTTGACTTCCTCCTTTCCTGATTGAATACCCTTTATTTCTTTTTCTTGCCTGATTGCTCTGGGTAGAACCTCCAATACTATGTTGAATAGGAGTGGTGAGAGAGGGCATCCTCGTCTCGTGCCATATTTCAAAGGAAATGCTTCCAGTTTTTGCCCATTCAGTATGATATGTGGGTTTGTCATAAATAGATGTCTGTGGGTTTGTCATAAATAGCTTTTATTGTTTTGAGATACGTTCTGTCAATACCTAGTTTATTGAGGGTTTTTAGCATAAAAGGCTGTTGAATTTTGTTGAAAGTGTTCTCTACATCTATTGAGATAATCATGTGTTTTTTGTCTTTGGTTCTGTTTATGTGGTAAATTACGTTTATAGACTTGCATATATTGAATCAGCCTTGCATCCCCGGAATGAAACCTACTTGATCATGATGGATAAGATTTTTTATATGCTCTTGCAATCAGTTTGCCAGTATTTTATTGAAGGTTTTTGCATCTATGTTCATCATGGATATTGACCTGAAGTTTTCTTTTTTTATTGTGTCTCTGCTGGGTTTTGGTAACACGATGATGTTGGTCTCATAAAATGATTTGGGAAGGATTCCCTCTTTTTGTATTGTTTGGAATAGTTCCAGAAGGAATGGTACCAGTTCCTCTTTGTACATCTGGTAGAATTCCACTGTGAACCAATCTGGACCTGTGCTTTTTTTGGTTGGTAGGCTATTAATTGCTGCCTCAACTTCAGCCCTTGTTATTGGTCTATTCAGGGTTTCGGCTTCTTCCTGGTTTAGGCTTTACAAGTGTCCAGGAATTTATCTACTTCATCCGGATTTACTGGTTTACATGCATAGAGTTGTTTGTAGTAATCTCTGATGGTAGTTTGTATTTCTGTGGAATCGGAGGTGATATCCCCCTTATCGTTTTTTTGTTTGTTTGTTTGTTTGTTTTCCCCTTATCGTTTTTTATTGTATATTTGATTTTTCTCTCTTTTCTTTCTTATTGATCTGGCTAGTGGTCTATTTTGTTGATCTTTTCAAAAAACCAGCTCCTTAATTTATTGATTTTTCAAAGGGTTTTTTGAGTCTCTATCACCTCCAGTTCTGCTCTGATCTTGGTTATTTCTTGTCTTCTGCTAGCTTTTGAGTTTTGTTGATCTTGCTCCTCTAGCTCTTTCAATTTTGATGATAGGGTGTCAATTTTAGATCTTTCCTTGCTTCTCATGTGGGCATTTATTGCTATATATTTCCCTCTAGACACTGCTTTAAATGTGTCCCAGAGATTCTGGTGTATCGTGTATTCATTCTTGTTGGTTTCAAAGAACATCTTCATTTCTGCCTTCATTTCATTGTTTATCCAGTCAAGATTCAAGAGCCAGTTGTTCAGTTTCCATGAAGCTGTGTGGTTCTGAGTTAGTTTCTTAATCCTGAGTTCTAATTTGATTGCACTGTGGTCTGAGAGACTGTTTGTTATGATTTCCATGCTTTTGCATTTGCTGAGGAGTGATTTACTTCCAATTATGTGGCCAATTTTAAAGTAGGTGCAATGTGGTGCTGAGAAGAATGTATATTCTGTGGATTTGCGGTGGAGAGTTCTGTAGATGTCTCTTGGGTTTGCTTTGTCCAGATCTGAGTTCAAGTCCTAGATATCCTTGTTAATTTTCTGTCTCGTTCATCTGTCTAATATTGACAGTGGAGTGTTAAAGTCTCCTACTATTATTGTGTGGGAGTCTAAGTCTCTTTGTAGGTCATTAAGAACTTGCTTTATGTATCTGGGTGCTCCTGTATTGGGTACGTATATATTTAGGATAACTAGCTCTTCTTGCTGCATTAATCCTTTTACTATTATGTAATGCCCTTCTTTGTCTCTTTTGATCTTTGTTCCTTTAAAGTCTATTTTATCAGAGACTAGGATTGCAACTCCTGCTTTTTTTTTTTTTGCTCTCCATTTGCTTGGTAAATCTTCCTCCATCCCTTTATTTTGAGCCTATGTGTGTCCCTGCATGTGAGATGGGTTTCCTGGATAGAGCACAGCAGTGGGTTTTGACTTTTTATCCAATTTGCCAGTCTGTGTCTTTTGATTGGGGCATTTAGCCCATTTACATTTAAGGTTAATATTGTTATGTGTGAATTTTATCTTGCCATTTTGATGCTAGCTGGTTCTTTTGCCCATTAGTTGACACAGTTTCTTCATTGTGTTGATGCTCTTTATCATTTGGTACCTTTTTAGAGTGGATGGTGCTGGTGTTTCCTTTGTATGTTTAGTGCTTTTTTCAGGAGCTCTTGTAAGGCAGGCCTGGTGGTGACGAAATCTCTCAGCAATTGCTTGTTCATAAAGGATTTTATTTCTCCTTTGCTTATGAAGGTTAGTTTGGCTAGATATGAAATTCTAGGTTGCAAGTTCTTTTCTTTAAGAATGTTGAATATTGGCCCCACTCTCTTCTGGCTTGTAGGGATTCTGCCGAGAGATCCGATCTGGGTGTGATGGGCTTCCCTTTGTTGGTGATCTGTCCTTTCTCTCTGGCTGCCCTTAGCATTTTTTCCTTCATTTCAGCCCTGGTGAATCTGACAATTATGTGCCTTGTGATTCCTCTTCTTGAGGAATATCTTTGTGGTGTTCTTTGTATTTCCTGGACTTGAATGTTGGCCTGCCTTGCCAGGTTGGGGAAGTTCTCATGGATAATATCCTGAAGAGTGTTTTCCAGCTTGGATGCATTCTCTCCATCACATTCAGGAACACCTTTCAGACGTAGATTAGGTCTTTTCACATAATCCCATATTTCTTGGAGGCTTTGTTCATTTCTTTTCACTCTTTTTTCTCTAATCCTGCTTTCTTGTTTTATTTCATTGAGTTGATCTTCAATCTCTGATATCCTTCTTTCTGCTTGGTTGATTCAGCTATTCAAACTTATGTATGCTTTGTGAAGTTCTTGTGCTGTGTTTTTCAGCTCCATCAGGTCATTTATGTTCTTCTCTAAGCTGTTTATTCTCTTTAGCATTTCATCAAACCTTTTTTTCAAAGTTCTTAGTTTCTTTGCATTGTGTTAGAACATGTTCTTTCAGCTCAGAGAAGTTTGTTATTACCCACCTTCTGAAGCCTGTTTCTGTCCATTTATCTGACTCATTCTCCATCAGCCTTATTACCTTGCTGGTGAGGAGTTGTGATCCCTTAGAGGAGGAGAGGCATTCTGGTTTTTGGTGTTTTCCTCCTTTTTTTCACTGGTTTCTTCCCATCTTTGTGGATTTATCTACCTGTGGTCTTTTTAGTTGGTGATTTTTGGATGGGTCTCTGAGTGGACATCCTTTTTGTTGATGATGAAGTTATTTCTTTCTGTTTTTTAGTTTTCCTTCTAACAGTCAGGCCCCTCTGCTGTAGGACTGCTGGAGGTCCACTCCAGACCCTGCTTGCCTGGGGATCACCTACAGTGGCTGCAGGACAGTAAGGGTTGCTGCCAGTTTCTTCCTCTGTTATCTTCCACCCAGAAGGCCACCCACCAGATGTCAACCTGAGCTCTCCTTTTGAGGTGTCTCTTTGGGTATATGGGGATTGGGGAGCTGCTTGAGGCGACAGTCTGTCTCTTATAGGAGGTCAAGTGCTGAGCTGTGAGCTCCATTGTTCTATTCAGAGCTGCTGGGCAGGTATGTTTAATTCTGCTGCAGTGGAACTCATAACCACCTTTTTTTCCCAGGTGCTCTGTTCTGGGAAGGTGGGGCTTTATTTATAAGTTCCTGACATGCTGCTGCCTTTTTTCAGAGATGCCTTGCCCAGCAAGGAGGTAGCCTAGTCACAGTCTGTCAGCAGAGGCGTTGCTGTGGTGCTGTGGCCTCTGCCCAGCTGCTATGTGAACTTTCTTGCAGTTTTGTTTATAGAGGTATAGTTGGAACTGCCTTGGTAATGGTGGTCTGCCTCAGTAATGGCAAACTGCCTATGTAATGGGGGACTGCCTCAGTAATGGCGGATTGCCTTGGTAATGGTGGACTGCCTTGGTACTGTCGGACTGCCTCAGTAATGTCAGACTTCCTCAGTAGTGGTGGACTGCCTCGGTAATGGCGGATGCCCTTACTCCCACAGAGGTGAATTGTCCCGGGACCAGCTGTGCTTGCTGTGAAACTCTCAATCCAGAGTGTTTCAGATTGTTGGTCTTTGTGGGGTTGGGACCTGCTGAACCAGATCACCTGGCTCCCTGTTTAGCCCCCTTTTTTTTCAGTGGAATGGACATCTCTGTCTCCCAGGTGTTCCAGGTGCCAGTTGAAATGGCTGCCCCGATTTGTGTGAGTTTTTATGAGGAGATTGGCTGCACGGGCTGCTGTGCTGGAAACTGGTGGCGCTTTTCAGCCTGGAATCTCCTGGTCTGTGGGCAATAACAACTCGTCTGGAAATGTGGTGATCACTCACCCTCTGCATTGTTCTCTCTGGGAATTGCACTCCAGAGCTGTTCGTATTCGGCCATCTTGGATCTGCTTTCAGTATTATATTTTCTAATAAAATTCCACATTAAGTTAGATAAAAACTCTGTCTAACTGTGGAATAGACTTTACTAATAGAAAGATTAATGTGAAACGGGAAATAGGAAAATTTTAGGAAGGTATCTTCACAATAGAGCTTGCTGTACTTGGGGGAGACTTGTCTTCTTGATTCTAAGGTTAACTTAGGACAAGGAATCTGTGCTTTGAAACCAGCCTGTTTTTATGTTCTGTTTTCCTGATTTTGATGTGTCTTGATGGCACCGTGTTCTAGTAAAAATTTCCTTCAACAGACTGCCAGGAGAGCAGACCAGGGACTGTGAGTGTTTTAGAGTGGTTCTTTAGGCATGCTTTCAGACCTGGAGAACGGTTTGGGTCAAAATCTCCAAGTCTGTGGAATGAAGCTTCGGGGGAATTAATCAGAATGTTATTAAAAGAAAAGGTAACTTAAACCTGACTTCCACCTCTCTGAGATTTTTGCCGAAGATAGAGAATGAGAGCATAACCTTTGGGTCTAGAGTGGAATATAGAAAGATCTTCCACTGTCAATATGCTAATAACAAAAGCAAGGTAGAGAGGAAACATTGAGCCCCAGCAACCTGTGAGTCAAGCCCCTCTCCATCATCCCTAGATGCTTTTGCTCTCTTCATTGGGATTGTGTCCCTTTCTATAACACTCTGACTTCTTTGGATCTCCAGAGCCTGATTGTGTTCACATTCTCTACTCCAGTCTTTTAGTCTGCCCTACAAGCAGGTGCGTATCTGTGGGGAGAGACCAGCTGGAGCATGGGCCCAAAGCTGTTTCAGATATGGCATTCCCTTTAAGAGCAAAAATAACAATTATTAATATAATACAAATCAAGTACAAAGTGAATATTTAAAAGGAGAAAAGATATCACTATGAATTAGAATTTGAAGTTAACATATATCCCAACTACCACAAAATATTATAAATTATTACATTTTATTAACTGTCCAACCCAATTTTATAATACATTTTCCTCTACATTTGGATGAATATTCTTTGATTGTTTCTTGAAATGACGCTGAAATAGTAATATTTTCTATGTAGGAGATTGGGAAAATAATTTAAACTTTTATTTAGGATTATTGATTTTTAAAAAATTATTAATAATTTAGAAAAGTTTGGTAATGCCATATAAATTCTTAACATTGTTATCAAATTTTGAGAAATATTAATTTTTTTTTTCAAATAGGAGCGGTAAGATTTCAGGACATTTGGTACAGTGTGGGTGTGTGGGAGTGTGTTGACTAATCTTACATACTCTTATTCTTTTACCAGTTTGTTATTGAAGTGTCACTGCATTTATCATAACATGAGATTTAGATTCTCTTCATCAATGTCAAGATTTTATATCAAATCAGAAAAAAATTTTAAAAACTTTCC